>NW_010516432.1:21934-27755 GCF_000687285.1 Phaethon lepturus
GTCAAGCACTGCTGTGTGGGACTAATTAAGTCTAAACACAAGTGTCTGCTTCCATAGTGCTCTGCTATAAAAGCCATCTGGATCGAGAAGGGAGGGATGGAGTTGAAAGCTCTGAGTAAAGCGAAGAGCTGCTGAGCAAGGACTCTGCCCTGCACTGTGTGTCAGTTGGAGGCAATGTCCTGAAATACTTGGCTGCAAAAGCTGCTGTCCCTCTTAAGTTTCCCAACTCATTGTAGTGGGATTTTGCTGACTTTAGTTTCTGCTTTATAAGAAAACTGTAACAACCTTCTGTTCTTGCTGAATGTTCTGAAATGAGCCCTCTTCTCTGCTTTCTCCTGACAGAGCTCTCGGAGGTGCTCTGGACCATGGTGATCCACATTGGCCTCAGCGTGAGGAGTCTGGGTGGAGGCTTTGGCCTCTTCTTCATATTTGCTGCTTTTGCTACCCTGACCGTAGCAATTCTCCTGGTCATGGAGGGTCTATCTGCTTTTCTCCATGCTCTTCGCTTGCACTGGTGAGTTATTGGAACATGCAGAAACGTCAAAGCTCTTCATAGCAAGAAAGTTGATGTCACCAGGACTATGCAGAAATGCCATCTTCCAGAAAATTGTTTTGACCCTTACACAGGAAAGCTAAGGCTATAAAATCGGGGTAGTGGATAATACTGAGCCAAGATCAGCAGTGTTCCGAAGTGGAGTATCATAAATCTACCTGCACATCTAAATGTCCTACAGCAGATGTGTTCTGACAACAGGAAGTTTTTTAAAGGGTCAGAGATTTCAGTCTTGTTTCTAGTGATACACCACTCTCTCCTGATTGTATGCATAAGAGTTGCGTAGAAATTGTGGAGAGTAACTGATCTCTGCTTAAAAATAAGTTAGACTGAAGCTTTGTGAACAGTGGGTTGTGAAGGCTGTGCTGAATAAATGTGCTTTCAGTAGGACTTTTTTGTTCTATCCTTCAGTCTGTTGCCTGGTCCTAATGTTTGTTTTCCTTAGTGTGCAGTAGGTACTGCCTGCAGTTTGCTTCACGTGGGCTTGCTCACCTTCGTGAGACCTTGCATTGAACAGGGGCAGCTTTGCCTGTCTGCCCTTCGGGGTGCTGTGGAATAGTAGCCATTTCTTGCTGGTCTTGTTTATGGCTGATGCTTCTGTAGCTCCTGTCCTGTGATTCTTAAGCTCCTGTGAATGCAGACAGCCAGTAAACAAGAAGGAATTACTCACCAGAGTGCTCACTGCTTTCTCTGCACCCAAGTATGGAAAGTGTTCAAGAGCTTTCTGTAATGCATATTTAAGTGTGCTTATTGTTTCACTTCAGATTCTCTGGTTCGTGCACTGGTGGGATCAAAGGAGCAATGTGGGAATAGACTTCGCTCTCCTTGGGTTCTCTTCAGCATAAAGTGTAGGAGAGTATGTCTCTACCTCTCCTCTGGACAGTTCTGGTTGCTGTCATCTCTTAAGGTAGTTTCTTTCCTGGTAGGTCAGAAGAAAGCGAAGTCCCAAGGAAGTTTGCAAGGAATATTCTGTCTTGTTTACATGGGAGGAAAAGGTTGTGAGCACTTTTTAAAAGTAGTTCTGTAAGTGAAAAAGGAAGCCAAAAAAAAAAAAAAAAGGAAAGAAAATCAGCCTTTTGCACTCTTCTCCTGCTTCTAAAGAAGGAAAATTTTGTCCTTTTGCCGTTTTTGCGGGGGGCATGCTGGAGTGTCCCAGAGTGCCTGGGTCTTTGTAGCTCACGTGAGCCAAGCTTCACCCAGGGATTCAGAGGTGTAGCCATCTTATGCTGAGGCAGCCTGGGAGGGGGGTGCTGCTGAAAATGGCTGCTGGAGGGTGCTTCTGTTTTTTCCTGGCATCCAGCCTAGAAATCTTCAGACCAGTCACTTGAGAACTTCTTGCTGACTGGCTGGTGTTTCCTCATCCTGCTGTCACTGTACAACACCATTGCATCAGTGTGAAAGAAGGAGCTCTGCAACCCCTGCCTGGTATTACTGCTAGCAGTCAAGAGCAGCAGAGAGTAAGCAGTGCTCTTCAGTCCGTATGTGCTATCTCTGATCTGCAATTACTTGTGAATTAGTGGATTTTCAGTCTTGCTTTTCTGGACTGCAGTGCTGCATGGCACATTTCTGAACAATAATAGATGAACAGTCCTAAATGGCTCCTCTTGGCAGGCTCTGTGTTTTCTTTTTTACTCAAAGGGATCGGCTAAGATGATAAAGCATGTTTTTCTGGAGATACCTGTCTTGTGTTAATAACCACAAATTGCACTTTGTTCCATACTGCTCACAGAGCACCTGGAACAAGTGCTGAACCGGAGATTGCATTTCAGCCAAGAGGTGGCTTTTCACCTTGCTAGGCTATCTCTAAAAGGTGCTTAAAAAATTGTCTGGAAATGTGTCAAGGGAAGATGCATGTCAGTGAAATGGCAAGCAAACAGAGAAACCCAGCTGAGCAATAGCAGTAAGCACATGGATCACTGCTGCTGTGCAGACCAGTGCAGGGCACTTGCTGGGGAGCTGCAGAGCTGAAGCTCTTAATGAAGTAGTATTTTCCCTAAACATATGTTTCAAAGTTGTAAAACTTCAATATATATTCTCTAAAAGAAAATCTGTTCAAGCTTAGGGCCTGAAAAGCAGATTTAAGGCAGTAATTCAGACTGCAGTTAATCTGCTGAAATTATTTTGGGTTTGTTGGATTTTTGTTATCACAGTGGAGAGGAAGGCACCTACCTTTGTTCAGAAGAACATACAGTTAACATTCGTTTTTTCTTCTGAATGTGAAATCAGGATGTTTCCAATGGTAGGTGTTCTGTTTTTAGAAAGGTGGGGGGGGGGGGTTAATACAGCTGTCCTGGGAGGAGCAGATCGGATTTTCTGGCTGTGGGAGGAGAGGCACCTATCAGGAATTCTGAAAGTGTGGGTGGTTCAGCCTTCCTGGAAAGGAGCAGAAATTTAGCATGTGTCTTACTGGTGGGGAAAAAAAGCACAGATTGTTCCATGTGCTCTGCCTGTCCGTCCCAAATGAGGAAGATTTATTTTGTGCTTTTTCAGAAAGTATGCATTCTTTCAGCGGGCTGGGTTTTTCTGTGGCATTCTGGGGTGGAGGAAGCACTCTGAGTGCTGCCAAGATTGCAGGCATGTCTATCGGAGGTCTGCTGGAGCTCGGTAGCTGTCTGAGCTATACCCCATGTTGTGCTGCTAACTCCTTTTATTGTAGCATCACTGTTCTGAAGTACTTTACTTTTCCATTTGCTTTTTGGTAATGTAGTTTGATATGAATGTTTAGATTAAAGTAGCTTACCTTTTTTAAGCTAGTCAGCTCTTCTAATAAATACAGACTTTACCCAAAAGAAGTTTGTAACTGGATTCAAAGTAGGGTTGCAACATCATGGGTTTATGCAGAATATGGTTTCAGTGGAGCTGTTTTCCTTTGTAAAGCAGTATTTTAGGCTCAGTTTTAGGCCTGATTTGGAATTAGAAGCTATTCTCACTAGAATATGTCCCGTGACCAGGCCACAGCTAGAAAGAATGGATAACAGTAGGCATAATGCAAAGCAAATCAGGTTAATTCAGAGCGGTGAAGAGTGGTGTTTGTATTGCTCTGTAGGGCAGAGATGATGCTAAATGAGCATCGTGATGTAGGGGTTCAATTCCAGAGTTGAGAGCAGTCAAACCACATTGTTCAGGCTTAGCTCTGGTTACCCAAGTGTGTCTCCCTCAGCCAGTCTCCCACCCCTCAGTGCATGTCCATCAGTGTGGAGAGCATGGGTCCTGGCCGCGTGCGAGTATAGGTTTGGCAAACACGGAGATCTGCGTTCATCTGCTCTTGCTCAAGGTTTCAGTCTGTTCTGTCCCTCAGCTGTGCAGTACCAGCCTCCCTGGCAGGTTTGTGCACTTCACTGTGGCCATACTGGAGGCAGACGTAAACGTATTTTTTCTGACCCATGAACATCCCTAGAATGAGCTCAGCCCCTTGGAGGCAGTGAAATGGATCTGAAGCAGTGCGCTCGGCTGTGCAGCGTTAGAGGCAGCTAAAGGCAAGGAGCTCACACGATGTCTGCTTTGTTTGGACGGCAAAGCTGGAGAGTGCTGTGGGTCTGCGCAGGACCACCAAAATAGATTTCAAACCCAGCAAATGTGGTCCACAGCAGCCAACCATGTGGAATAAATAAAAAGCAGCAATTACGCAGTGCTTCATGGACGGCTGTTCTCTGCTGTAAACTGAGAATGCAGCGGCAGACCTTCCTCTGCCCGGGCAGAGCTCCTGGCCTGCTGCCACCCGTGGGGGAGTGCCACTTTCCAAGAGGCGTGGGCGTGCTGGAGCTGCATCCCGCTCAGGATCCAGCGAGTGGCAGTGGGAGCGGTGAAGCCCAGCTCCCCACCCTCTTGCCGGAATTTTATTTTTCTTTGTAAAGGTCATGAGCCAGAGCTTGTCTTTAGTGTGACTGTAGGAGCACACTACTGCTCTAAAAGGCAGCCTCCGGTAAGCACAGGACAGAATGACCCACGGTGCCGTATACAAAACTGCTGTCCTTTTTGCGAAACAGTAACTGCAACAATTTCTATACAAACACCCCAGTCACTTTCTGACTGTAAGGTGTGATGTAAGCTGCCTTCTTTGAGGTGTGCTCTGAATCTCAGCCGACCCCAGGAACCGGCACACGCCTTTAAGAACACAAATACCAAGTAGGAATTTGCACTTGTACTAAATGAAAGTTCGGGTTCCCGTTCAACAACTGTCTCTGCAGTTGCTTCCCACGGGACTGTGAGCTGCCTAGTTTTCCAGATGGTGTGGGTACTCTATTATTCTGTTGGGTTGGAAAATCCACATAACTACAGTCCAACAAACACTTAAGCTAATTATTAATACAAAAAAGCTGAAGAGTGGGTGTTCTTTAATGCTAACTGCCAGAAAGCTTTCTAGTTAGTTTACCTACAGTGCAGTGCTAACTGTCTAGTAAATTCTTCTGCAGAACGTGATCACTGATGGGAGACACACAGTGCAGAGTTCAGCAATAGAGCTGGTGCACATGACAGCCAGTGATCCTGGAAACAGCAGTGTCTCATACCAAAAAAGGACCTTGGATTCTGAGTGTTCCTGTAGACAACTGCAGAAAAAACACCCAGAGTGTTTAAGCCATGATTATTTGGTTACGTAAACTTTTTCACTAGTTCCCTAACTTTACAACAGCCTCTCCTTGAGCTTCAGGCATCCAGTTGTGGCTAGTTGTAGCTGAGCATGTCCAAAAGGAGTTTTCAGATGTCAGGGCCAGCTGGAACAGTTAATCATCAGAGTTTAAATTTCATTTACAGTGGGTTCTGTGTGACTCAGATACCTAACCCTCTGCCTCTTATTTCCCTTTGCTTACAGAATAGTTACTTAGTCACAGGATGCTTATGGAGATTATCAGGGTTCCTGAAAAAACGGAGCATGTTGGCAAGGAGCCCTTCCTCCCACATGGAAAATCCTGCTCATCCTAGGGATTCCTCTGCAGGAAAGTCTGCGTATCTGCATGGACAGGCAGCAGAAGATAGGAGCAGAAAGCTGTTTTTTGAACACTTCCCTCCTGAGCTCTGTTGGGAAATCACTTTTTGCCAGCTGAAATACCAGCAGCTCTGGAGTTCGCTGTGATTCCTGATTTGGGAAAAAATTGAAGTTTGGCTTTTTGTGCTTCATAATTGTGTTAAATTGCTCTACAATTTACTGTCACTCAATTCCTACAGAGACTTCAGGTTATTTTGTGGATCACGCAATGGAAAATGTTTCTCATGAGGCTCATGAAACACTGTGCTTGTTTTTACTGTGAATCATGGGATTATTTTTTTCTT
>NW_010516432.1:27786-31272 GCF_000687285.1 Phaethon lepturus
CCATTGGACAGTTCTCTAGAATAATTCTTTTTTTAAACTGAGTTTATTAGGGGAAGCAAGCAAACAAGGCTAAGTTAATGTTCAGCTGGAGACAACAGGCACATCTCTAGCTCAGCAGAAGTAGTCATGTGGGGATAAACCAAATATGCTTAAGTAAATAAATAGAAGTAGCTGATGGAGGAAGTCTGAGCACAGCATCCCACGATTGAGGTTTGTTCTAACTAAAATGTGAACTTTAATAATGACATCTTATAGGAAATGCTGTGTGCTCCTAGGTGCTTCTAAGTGATGGTGCAGTTAGGGAGTTCATCCTATTTTTGTTGCCCTTTCATTGCCCATGGGGGTGGAATCGAAGTACCTGGACAGTTCTCCTCTGCTCTGCTCAGAAACATCAAACAAGTGTGGGGTTTGTGCCAAAAGATACACTGCTTTATAATACCACTTTTTCTCTTTAAACTTCTATTCTTTTTATAGTCTATAATCATACTTTCAATGGAGTTCTTGCTAATTGCTAACTCATATCTGTGAGCTGTCTTTTTAATGAACAATCACTCTTCCCTCTCTTACAGGATAGAGTTCCAGAACAAGTTCTACACTGGGACTGGATTCAAGTTTCTCCCTTTCTCCTTTGATACCATCCGTGAGGGGAGGTTTGATGATTAAAGATCCCTCTACTCAAGCAGTGTTAAACATCGTGTGTTTATAGCTAGCCCTCTCCTGTGTGTCTGAGTTGCATGTAATCCTCCCATAGTGAAAATAACTTATTGCAGCACCCTCGAGTGTTACCATGGTGTTTCAAAGCCAAGAGCTTTGACATTCTCGGGTAATGAGTGACACTGGATCAAAGAAACTGTTTGTTCCTTAAGTTTACCACTGAAGATACTAAGTGCATGAAGTGTCTGAGTTTGGTGTGTAATAGTGTACTTCTTGTGTTGTGAATTCCCTGGCAGGCTTATCAGGGCGGTATGAGAGAAATGCAGCTATGGCTGAGTGGGCATACAAGCACATGGAGAAAAGGCATACGACTTCAGCTTGCACAAAGCTTGCTGCTCAGGAAGAGATTTTTTTAAAGAAAGTTTTACGTGTGGATCCTATGTGTCTCTGCCTCTGATTAAACAAATTGTGAGCAGTGGGCAGCTGACAAGCCAGGGCGTGCTTCTCCTACCTCCAGGGCTTTCACATGTGCCGTGATTTAATCTGACAAAAACAATGTCTCATCTCATGCAGGGATTCAGCTCTTTGAACTATGGCTGGGGCTTGAGGAGCCAACATGAAAGGGTAGGACTCAGCCTCAACTAAGTGCATGGTGGCTCTCTGCTCTAGTGTTGGGGAAACACCTTGACCTTGCAAGAAAGGCTGTTCCTTTCCTCCATGGAGAAAAGATGCTCCTTTAACTGTGCACCTGCATGCTCATATTCCAGGCAAAGCCCCAAGTCTGGCAGCATAGGGCCGTTCCCCTGCTTGTTTCTGGAGGCCGTGGTGAGAACAGGGCCCTCAGGCACAGGGGGCTGGGCTGCCTTGCTGTGGCCTGGGGCGAGATGGAGGAGGGATGAGCTGCAGTGTAAACTGTCATCTCGGGTACTGACCACTGGCAGTGGAACTTCTTGGGCTTCTTGTTTAAAACCAAGGCGCTGAGGCTGCGGCGTCCTAGAGGCACACCAGATAATGCCTGTGTTGACTTGGCATCAGTGGAGGCTTTTGCAAAGGTGGAGGTACCAGTGACCTACGTTGTCATGTATGCTTGGGGTCTAAGGAGCCCTTTAAGGGAGAACAGAGGCTGAGTCTTGCCGAAGTAGTCCCATGGCAGTGGAGGGCAGTGGAGGCTTGGTGGTATTTCCCCATGGTAGCTTTTGCGTTTTTCTCCTGTGCAAGATGTGAATAATTTCTTGCCCTCAACTCACTGTAGCTGTAGGAGCTGGGGGGGGGTGTTAGTGCTGTGTGTAACTGTCGTGTTTAATTGTCACAGTGGATTTGAAGTATTTGTGTGTGAACAGATCAGAACAATAATGAGAATCATTGTAACCTGGAATTGAAGAGGAAATGCCACGCAGTGCAGGGCTGTTTAAAAATTATGTGAGGAAGGTGTGTCTGTGTGCACTGCACGCTGCAACGGGTGCATGCGTGGAGCGCGGGGATCCTTGTGCTGTGGGTGGGCAGCTCCTGGGTCATCACTGTCTTTACAGGTAGATGTGGCTGTATGTTTACGAAGACAAAATCAGAACTTGTCTGCGAGCAGAGCAGTGACACCAGTCCTGCTGCCTGGGTGAAATGCATTGCTGACAGTCACTGTATAAATAAAACTAACTGCACAAGTGGTGTGGCCTCTTTTCTGCTTCTGCACGCCCTCCGAAGGGTGCTCCCAGGCAGCACCTCTTCCCTGTCCAACACTAGGCAGAGCCCCAAAAGCTGCCTGGGGAGAGCTGGGACCTTCAGCTTTCTTGCCCTGGGATCCTTGGCGTGATGGCCAGCACGACGGGCTGGACAGAGCTGGTTTGCGAAATCAGACCAACGTGACCGTGCCTCAGCTACTGTCTCTGTGCTTATCAAGCCCTGGCTGACATCCTGAGCGAAGGCCAGCTGGGGCCAAGCAGGGGCTATTTTGTCCTGGAGCCTCCTGCCTCCCCAGATAAACCCGTTAACAGAGTGTAACAAGCGGTTATGCAGGAAGAAACACGAAGGCTTGATTAAGCCTAGGTGTTGTGCATGTCCTCTCGGGGGCACTGGGGCAAACATGCTCTTGCTGCTCAGGGCTGCTGCCCTGCTCCCGACCCCCGCGAGACACAGGGCCTTCCCCGCCGTGAGGACCGCTGCCCACCCGGGAGGGACGTGTTTACTCAGGCCTTTCCTGCAGGGCCTGGAGCTGCCTGAAGGGGGTTTTTCCACATGTGCGGGAGGAGCGGAAGGGAGGTTTCTGTGGGGGTTTGGCGATTGTGTTTTTGAGGTTGTTGCAGCCTGATGTGTTTCCCGTCTCTTAATGTCTCTGGGAGGGCAAGGACCCGGCCTGTGCTGCCCCTGCAGCCGGAGGCGGCCTGCGCCGTGTCCTCCCGCACCCCTCAGAAGAGAGGGCAGATCCCCCACTGCTGCTGGTGCCAGCTGTGTCCAGGGCATGGTCTCCCCTTTCACCCGTTCCCCTGCTCTCTTGCACCACTCCCACATGCAATCGCAGTATTTCTGCCCATTTCCGTGGCTCTGGGGCCAGCACACAGACAGCCCTGGCCGGCAGGGCAGGAGAGCCCGGCCCCCTCGGGGGACGGGGGGAGAGCCTCGACCCACGATGAGCAGCCCTGAGCTCCTGCTTCCCTTCTGCACCAGCGGCGGTGGCATGGCTGTCCCTCGCAGCCAGGCTCTGTCCTGGGAAGTGCCCATGAAGCACTCCTGGGGCCAGGAGAGACCCTGCACAACCTGGGGAAGCCCCTGCCCCTGCTCCCTGGAGGGGTTCACGTTTGTGCCCTCCTCCAGCACCTCTGCATGGAGGCCCAGCCACGC
>NW_010516433.1:0-241 GCF_000687285.1 Phaethon lepturus
GGGAAGCGGTCACACGGGAGGTGGGTGAGAGTGCGTGTTCCACGGGTGGTGTTTGGGACGACACGTCCGCACAAGTCTGCCTTCGTCCACCACGCCTGGTGAATCGCTTTTCAGACAAACCTGTGCGTCTGTGTCACCCGCACTCCCGTTTAAAGGTGTTTTGGTGGCCACCTGCTGCATGGGGCAGGCAGGACAGCATTCAGCGCTGGCTAGCCAGCTGTTTAACGGCTTTTTTTTTGGG
>NW_010516433.1:272-5057 GCF_000687285.1 Phaethon lepturus
AATTCTATACTGATTCAGGTTCAGCCTGCAGCCAGTGATATGCCTCCTAAATTATGACTCCAGCGTGTCAGGAGCCAGGAACCCCCTGAATTCTCACTGCCACATGCTATGGGTGTGACTCTTACGGTCAGGTGTGACTTTGAGGTCATGGACAGGCATGGCATAGGCCAGGAGCCTGAACCTTGGTTCAACCCATAGTGACCTTCAGAGGCTCTTCCAAAAGGGTCTTTATTGTTTTGGAGTGGGAATTAACTGCACAGAGGAAAAAGGATGACTCTCTATACTGATGCAGAATTAAACGCAGGCAAAGAGACAGGCAAGAGAGAAGGGATACTCCCCGGGAGCATTCAACTGGAGTTCTGTATTGGGGGACAAAAAAGAAATTAGCCAGGAGATTGGTGTTGGAGAATGAATGTGATTCATATTTTATTAATAAAAGAGGTCTCCCCACAAAGGAAATTCCCATCTTGGCCCAGTGATGTAGCACTAAGTGGTAACTGATACATGAAATGCCAAAGCCCGTAGATCTCTAGTTACACTGGAGTAGACACTCTTTGGGGCTTATAATTACAGGGAGTTGGCAGACATACAGATTTCATCTTTGAGAGAGAAAAGGACATTCTGCTGTCCTGCCAATTGGGATGACTAAACTCAGTGCCAAGTGGGACATACCTTCCAGAGCCTTTGCAAAGCAGCGTTCAATTCTACCTCAGATTCTTTCTCTCTTTGGGTTTCTGAAAATGAACTAATAAAATATTTGTAATGGCACCTGCAGCAGTGAGGCACCTCAGAGAGAAAAGCCAAGTCCTGCCTCCCAACCACAGGAAGGCACAGTCAAGAAAAAGCAATAGCTCAGAGCTATGTAGGAGGGAAACAAGAGAAATTTCATAATGGCTGGGGCACAAATAGTGGCTCAAGGACAGCTGATATTTTTGGGCACTGCCCTGACTGTGAGCACAAGTTTGCTCTCTGAAGCCATCCTAAGGGTGTGGATTAGGCACTGGTGTACCAAACCATGGGGTAAACGCAGTTTCTCAGGCATTCTGCTGAAGGCAAGATGCCCATGCTGGCAGGGGACATCTGTATAATGCAGACCTGTTGCAATGACACCTGGAAAGTTAGACCTGCCCTCTGTTGCTCTTTTCAGATTATCTGTGCACATTTTCTCTCTGATTTGTAGCACTGAGATCAACAGCATCAAGTCTGGCCTTGGTGATTATGCTGACTGCCAAAGTAGAAGATGATCAGCTATCTGATATTTAGTTAGACATCTCCACATGAAATATGTAAAACCTGTGGGCAAAAGAGCAGTACTAATACTTTTTGGCCAAATTCTGCTCTCAGTTACACCAGAGGAATGCAACTGAAATCAATATGACTTACAGGAATTAAGGACAGCACATGGTTTGGGTTTTTTTTGAGATGACATTTAGATTCTAGTTGCAGCTATTAGGGCTGGCCACAGACAAATCTCAAAGAAAAGTAACACTGTTGTTTGTTTTTCTTCCCTAACTCCAGTGTCAGCCCCAGTCTAACAAAGCACCCTATAATATTTGCTTAGGCACTGAATTTGTTAGCCTAACTTATTTTTACTGTTTATCCCACGTTTCTGTAAAAATGTGTAAAAATAAAAAAATCTGTTAATGCCAAATGTTCTCAAATACTCTTTTTCACAGGCATAGTATACACTAGGAAGAGTTTGCAAGTATAGCTATGCTGGAATTTTTATATCAATAAACCCCTGAGGGGTGGTGCAACTCCTGGCAGCGCACTGGTTCCAAGGATGAAATAACACATCCTGGCAAACTCAAGTGGTCTTTGCCAACAGAGCTGCAAGGCATTTTTTTTTTGCTGAGACAGAATACCAGCAAAAGCTTCTCCTGAGAAACCAAGCAGGGACCGCACGTTATCCAGCTGCTTGGAATGGTTACCTGGGATGCAGGAGACAAGTCCCTGCTCTGCCCAAATCAGGGGCATCAAATCTGAGTTCCTCCTCTAGCAAAACCTTTCCCCAGCCCTGGCCCTGCCAGCTGCCAAAAGGTCACTCTGTTCCTCTGTGCTCATCTGTCTGAGCTGCTCCAGGACAGTTCGATGAACCGGTGGCCAGGATGGGAGGCAGGAGAAGCTGGACGTTAGTCAGGCACCACAAGAGCTCAAAGTGGGGTCTCCTGTACCTCCGGACATCTCAAACACCAGCCTTTTGGCTAGCCTCAGGGGGAGAGCATTGTCTGATCTTTAGCAGAAACGCTTGTTGGGGCCCAAGTAATCTTTCCCGACAAGGATTTTGTTGCACATGATGTGCCTCCATGAAGAGCACAGCTTTTTAAAAGTTGCCGTTTTCTGACACAAGCACATACAAACCCTATTTCACTGAAGAATTTCTGATCAGCTCTTGTGAGCTCAGGAAAGGCCAAATGACCTAAGGGTTACAAGGTGCCAGTTGCAGATAGTGTTTCACATTCTTTCTTAGAAAAAGAGTTATGAAACTACTGGATTTTTTCCCCCTACTTCTTTCTGTATCTCTTCCAATGCAAAATACTTTGTTCTCCCAGTGGAAACCAATCATTTACTAAATATTTAGTGTAATTCATATCTCTGTCTCTCAAGTGGGCCAGTGTTTACACTTCAAAAGCAAGAATCTTTCTTCTCATGCCATAGTCACTCCATAGAAATAAATACAAACCACAGAACCTGTACAAATCTTTGCTGAGGCACAACATTTTAAACACCTTATGGATTAATGTTTATGGAGCCTGTCAGAGCTTTAAAACCACAACGAGAAAGAAAGGTTTTCTTCAGCTCTGAGAAACGATCTTTTTGCCTAACATCAGCCCTAGACTGAAAAAGCCTTGGCAGGTTGTTTGTCTAAGCAGACAGGTCCTTATTCAATTGTTCATGATGTCTTTCCACTTAGTTCTTGCTATAAATTTGTCTTTTTGCCACCCTCGTTACACTGTACCTCAAGTGTGCCTCAGAGACATTCAGAGCCAGCAGCTCACCACTAACTCAGCTTAAGGGGAAATGCTAGCAACAAAGACCATCTGCCAAAACCCATGAAACTTGCTGCTTTTTGCCTCACTTTAAAACAAAACAATAATATTGTCTTTTCTCTAAAGTGGTAAAGCAACACATGCCCAAAAGAGTTCTTGACATTACACTACAAGATTTTTTAAGGGTTTTGAAGAAACCTTGGCACTTACCATCATGTTCTCCAAAACGTATGACTGTTAATTAGTTTAGTAGTCAGCAGAAGTATAAAAAAATGATTGCAGGAGGTGCAGCCAGTGGCTTTTGGTAAGGCAATGGGATGCCCATGAAAATCACAGCCTCTGAAATACTGAATAAATCCAAAAGGAGAGAACCAATTAAAAGCAGAAATGCAGCCATATCCAATGCCATGATAACCTGCTGTTTCACTGCTGCTACCGTGTCTATGAGAATGTAACTGTACTTACCAGCTGGGCAAAACCAGCTAACGAAAATCATAAACGTGAAGAGAAAAGGGCATTTTACTCAAAGTGTGATTTTTTTTTCTCGAAGGTTTAAGTGAGCTTTTTACATTATTTGTCAATTTTTTCCTCTTTCTGAAGGGAGTTTAGTAAGAAAAGGTGACTCTCAGTGGACTAAAAGCCACTGCTACCTATCGTAAAGCAGACTTTGGCTAGGTCAAGCATAGCAATTTTTACAGACAGCAGCATGCTGGTAGTGCCACTTTCCCACCAGAAGTGCCTGCTCCTCTGATGACCCTCAGAGGCAACGAAAAACTGCCCAGGGCCTGTCTGCTGCAGACCTGCACTCCCCATAAGGCCAGTTGGGCAGCTGTTCCTGCTCTCCCCCAGTTGTAGCGTCCTCCACACCCTCTTGCTCACATTTCCAGTATTTCACCCCTGCAGATGAGGCTGTTGTTTGTAGTCATGAGTTATGTTTTCCCACCTAGCACAGAAGATTTGTTCTGGTTTTCCTTGGACGGTCATTGAGGGCAGAAAGAAGAAAATACACTTTTCCTCCCTGTGTGCCCGTTATGAGGAGGGGGTAGGAAGGAAGGGGAGAAGGGATCAGGAACAACTCACCTGTGCCTGTTTGCTTTCTACTTCCTAATTTCTTAAAAGGCATTAATCTCTGTGCAAGTCTCAGTAACAGCGCTGGAGACTGAAGCCCTCTGTGCATGTATGAGGCAGGAACGGTGTGGGAAGGGACAAGCGTGGCTGCCCTGCACGCTCAGGCGGCTTCGCCTCCATCCTGTCCTGGGTTGATCTCTGTCGGTGGAGACGGTGTGGCTCTGGCAGTGGCCCCATTTAGGCTTTGGCATCTGGGCTGAGATTGCTCACCTTTGTGCCCACAGGTGGCTGGCTTGGGACCACGGAGCTGGCTTTACACAGGGCCGAGGAAGAGGCATGAGAACGTAATGGTTTTTGGGTTAGTACGGCTTTACAAATCTGAAATGGCAAACTGGTGCACATTACAAATGTCAGTGCTGGGGACTGGCAATAAGAAATATTCATGCACTTTACCTAGCTTTTTATTCCACATTTAGGACTGCATGAAATTTCCACTGGTAAAATACCACACTTTTCCTGTGAAAGCATTTCCATTTAACTCCACAATGGACCTCTTCCTATTCTTCTGAGAAGCAATGCATATGGGATGCTGGAGTAGCACATCTCTCACAGCTGCCCAGGGTCTTCCCAGAAAGAAGACTTCCTACATTTTCACATTCAAACTGTTTGCTCCTTCTTTTATTTGCAACTATAAAGAACTTCCTCTGGAAGATAATGAGCCATAGTC
>NW_010516434.1:0-897 GCF_000687285.1 Phaethon lepturus
CAGCGGCAGAGCCGCATCTTTAACGCGCGAGTCCGGACCATCGGGGTGAGGGCGCGGCCCAAGCCCCCGGCGCGCCGCGGCGCAGAGGGGACATATGACACCGTTCGCCTGCTCCGATGTGTCCTGGAGAGATCGGTCTAAAGCGGGGGCGGCCCCTAGGGCAGGCTAGAGGAGGGGGCAGCCATGGTGCCTGGGCGGGCAAGGGGGGGGAGTCCGTCTCCGAGGGAGGGTGGGAGACTAGCCGCCCCAATGGCGGCCGGGAGCGCGGGGCCCCTCAGCGCCTCAGTGTCTGCGGACACGCATGTTTCCAGGTAGGGGGTAAACGGGGAGAAAACACCCTGCTGCGTCTTGTAGAGGGCTGAGGCGCTTTTAAATAGGTAATTGTGAAAGCGAATTGATACTCTCCAGGCATCGTCAGCAGTTATTTTTGGCAGCTGTCCCTGAGGGGTAGGGGAGAGACCCTGCGGGGGACTTGTGTCTCACTGCTGTAGGGTTCAAGGGCAAGATTTAATTTTTCCTTAACAGGGCAGAAAGCTCAACCCCTGTGTTTCGGTATCTGTGTAGAAGTTAATGTAGTATGCTTTACTTTGGGATAAGACAGAAACTTGCAAAGTCAGCTCATGCAATGTGGCATAAACAAGTAAGTGTTTTTTACGTCTCTGCTCTGCTGATGCTTCCTTCATCTGCTTAATTCTCACTAAATTCTCACTAAAGTCGGTGCTGTGAGTGATTTATTCCTGAAAGGGATCCTGCAGTTGGTCTCTATTTTGCATCAGGCAGAATAAGACAGAATCATCAGGCCATGTTTGTTTATTTAATCATTATACCTATTTAAATTTTGGATTAGATAGTTCATTTGGATTAGATAGCGGTGTTCCCCAGGGCTCGGTTCTGGGG
>NW_010516435.1:0-17630 GCF_000687285.1 Phaethon lepturus
ACAGACGAGGCTGGTTCAGCTAGAAAAGGTTTATTAATACAATGATGTTAATACGTAAAAAACTATAAAAACATTGTGCATTACATTGTGCTTATAGTCAGTAGTACATTATATTTGCATTGTTTGACAGCAACTTGGTTTTTTTAGAGGCACTCCTGATATTTAGAGAAGAATAACGCACCTAGAGATTTTTACATTTTTGTTTTGTTGGCTGCAGCTCCAAGCTGCCTTACCACCACCACCCATCATACCAATACCTCTGCCATTCATTATGCAAACGTCCTAATTATCTTGTGTCTTTATTATTAGCAGCCACTGCAGTTGTCCCTTACATAGAGTTCCTACCTTCTATACAGCATGTAAACATTAAAAAACAATTAACAGTTCACGAAAAAATTATTGTGTTCAGTGCTCCAACTGCTGTGTTATGCAAACATGCTACCATTTAATAGAAGATTCAGGATATTTTTTAAGACATTTAGAACTTTGCATTGATAGAGCTGGTATAGACAAATTAAGATTAAAAAAAAAAGCTACATTTTGTCCTAGCTACATTTGTATATGTGCATATACACATGCAATCAAATGAAGTCTCTTCTACATAAAACAGCAACAATTAGAGACTAGTTTCACAGGAAAAGTTTGGATTTTCCTGTTCACTGAAACACAGTTCATTCCTTTTTGTGGTTCACATTGAATGATTAAAATTGAAGGAGCATAAAATTAAGACAATAGCTTCAGTTGTCCAGTTCGTAAATTATTTGGAACTTGAGCTACACACTTGAAGACTTGCCAGATGCCTGACTACTTAGTTTATTTTCTTATAAAGAAGAATTAGCACCTCACAGAACTCCTCCGTTTAAGGAGCTTTTACATCACAAAATAGTTCAATCTGAGAAAAAGACAGATATATGAAATATATGAATATATGAAAATGTACCTGAAAAATGTTTCTTTAAATTTAGACTCCATATCAAAGAAAGAGAAGAATAAAAAATGCACTTGAGGAAATGACGGAGTGGGAAGAAAAAAAAAGAATTCAAAAAAGTCCTTGTCAATTTTGAAAGAATTTTGTATCTGACATTGACCTTATCACAGCAGAAGACATTCCAAGAGGTACTCCATGGGCCTTTCATAGATGTTCCTCTTGCTAATAAAGAACAACTTCCCTTCCAACAGCTTTTGCAGCAATGCAGTATTAATGACAATCTAAAGACAGACATTTCTTATTTCATAGGATAGTTGCATTTCTCTCCCTAAGCATACATTAATATAACAACCCAATGTCCTAAAGATTCCAAAATAACGGAACTTAGCATTTCTAGCTACCTGAGAAACAAAGCATTTGTTATGAATTCATTTATACAAAGATTCATATGGAATGCTGAAATACATAATGCTTACACAAAGACCCCCCTAGCTTATTACAAAACAGAGTTAAAAACTGGGTAAATGAACTCTAGCAGTTGAGTGTACTAACAGAAATTTTAACAAAAAGCTGAGTGAAAAGTAAAATAATTTTAGCTTATTAAATACTGGGAATTGCAGGATGATACTGCTACGTGATGTGAGTGATAGCTTTTACAAATGCAGTGTTCATATCTGAATAATGTCCCTTAAAAAAAAATAATAATCTGTTTTCAGTAAGTATCAACAGATTTTTTTTCATTACCCATACAGAAATAAAGAATGGGGCTCAATGGAAATTAAAAATAATTTCTTCCACTGCCCAACGGAAGACAGAGTGGCTAGTTGCCAATTACTTTTCTGAAAATAAAATTAAGATACCCAGCTTCTCCTACACTAAGGTCCAAAGTGACCTACAAGCACCTTTAAACCACCCAACAGATATTTCTAAAGCTCAGATCCACAAAGGATAACCTACTTCACTCTACATGATACTGCAAAGAGCTAAGAGCTCTTGACCTCTGTAGTGCTCTACAGTAGGAATTAAAGGTGATCATAATCTGAGTTGCTTGTCCATAGACAAAGCTTCTCTTTGAAGAAAGAAAATCAGAATTTTCAAGGTTGTTACGACTCTCTGACCAGTTCCTCCTCCTGATTCATACTGCCCTTTGAAGAACAGATACATGGTGTTTTCCCTGTCTTCCTGTATAAAACTGGAAGATTACTGTATTAATTAGCACAAAAAGGGAAGCTGCACAAGCAGCACAAAGATTAACACAAATGTCTCACTATTGCTGACTAATTTTCAATTTGACACCAACTAACAAAACAGCCTTTTTCCCTGAGAATCAATCTGAACAGCAGCCTCTTTCCACTCCTTGTAAACTAGGCCTGTCGTCATACTTCCACAATAAAGTATTCTACCCCATTCACGTTCTGTTCTTTTTTATATCCTGTTATCTTGACAAGCCAAGATACAAGAGCTAAGCATAAGGTTCTGGACTGCATTATTACAGATGAGTTGTCTCCAAAGACTTAACAGGAGCAGTATCAATCCCTGATATCCAACGCACTATTCAGCTTCTTCGCATAGAAGTTAATCCATTAGGAACATGTAATTGTATTGCAAACGTAAAATTCATTAATCTCTTCAGATGTACATACTGATAGACTCCAGTTAGTATGGAAGTGTCCTGCAAAGACATACTGGTTTCATTTACAATAATTTCAAGTTTACATGAAAGATTTAATATTAAAACTTTTCCACTTCCAGTGTTCAAGAATGGATACAATACTGTAGTAAGGTTATTCCTGGGCAACCAGAGAAATGCTCTGAAGATAATCTGCAGATGACATTATAAAGTCAGTCCATTCCTTGGCCAGCTCCTCGATGGAGACTTCCTCGCCCCCGTATTCCTGGGGGAGAATGTTGACCGGGAAGTGTTCGGTCAGACTCTGCATGTAGTTATTTCCATGCATATACACCTAAAACAAAATATGGAAAGCATTTACTTGGGTATGAATGCTACACTACTGAGCAAAAACAGGCAGCAAAAAAACTCAGTGCAAGAGCTGATGCCACCAGCTTGGTTTGACTGAAGAAGTACACTTGTTTGTAATGAGCTTAAACGAAGGGGAACGTACCACGTAAATGAGTTTACCATGGGCGCTCAAACCCCGTCCTGCTCAGTATCTGCAGCTTGGTGAAGCATGGGCTACAACCTGATAACTACGTTTTATGCAGCTGTGAGCACAGGAGCCGAAACGAACTACACGCTTGTTCCAGCCTGGTTTAGTGACACTGATGAAGGTACCTGCTACATCCGAAGAGCTAAAGTGAGCTAAACCATGGGAAGATTGGGGTTCGGCTTTGTCATGATAGATATCATGTACTTGCTTTTTAGTCCTTTCCAAGAAAAGGACGGTGTTCGGTTCCTGGCCATTACTATCTGGTCCTGTCACATGTATTTAAAAAGAACATTATGCAGTATGTATGTAGGTTCAGACAGGTGCCAAGGAGGACATTCAGAAGAATTTGTACCTCCGTCCTTATGTTTCAGTTACAACTGAAATTAGATCCCGGACTACTACTCCACTTTAACCCTTGTAATGCTGTAGTTTTGGTTCTTCTCTTCATGCTTCATTGTAGCTATTTCGAAGCCTTGTTCATTACTTCCAGTCAGACACTTTTATAAGCCCTCTTATTAACACTTGACAAGAATTTTCTGCAATTACTATTACACAAAGACTACAAGAATATGCACTCAAAAAGTAGCCGGCTGCCTTTTATCTATCACTTCCCCATCAGGAAGTAAGATAATGAGTGAATAATAATTACTCCTATGAAGGTATAAGGAACTGGCCCTTAGAGGGTGTTTTTTTCCCCTCATACCTGTAACTCTAAACCAGGAGACAAGCCAACCTGCTTCTGTTCCACTCCATGAACTGGGATATCTGGTTTGTTTTCACTTAGGCTTTTACTGTCCCTCTGCCGCCTTTTCTGCTTTTTGAGTTCTAGCCTGAGATGCTCTGAGCTGGATTAGGTGACAGGGGCTTTTTCCACAGGTATTAAAGTGAGGGAGGAAGGACCACAGCATCAGGCTGCTGGAACAGACTCCCCCACTTTTTTTTTTTTTTTCTGCCATCTTTTGAGAGTGAGGGACTGCACAAGGCTGGCACAAACAAACAATCTTGCCTCTCTCCCATAACAAAACACATAGTAGGAAAAGGGGACTGCCAAGTAACAGCTAACAGTTGCCAGAAAAATCTGGATCTACTGCCCTGGAGTGCAGTGGCCACTGCAAATGCACAAGATCCATGTGATGAAGCAGGAAGGCTTCAGAGTGGGAATATAAATAGGCAGGGCTGCTTATTGCGTACCTTAGTCCTGCTGTTAACACTTCACAGTACTTCCTTTTGTGTCAGCTGAAACCTCCAATATTCCTCCCATGCTACAATAAACCAGAATTCTTGGCATGCTTTTGCATCCAAATAGAAACAGGGTTTTCAGATTTAAAACTGCAAAACAATTTAAAACAACTAAGGAGGTATTTGGAAAAAAACACTGAACTTAAGCCTGACCTATTTTTGAAACATAAATGCCTCTGTAGGTCTTTCAGAACTAAAAAGTTGTCTTCTACTAATTCTGCACAACTTGGAGCATAATATCACTGTTCAGTGACAATTTCTCACTGTCATTTATAGGCAGAGAGCTGGGAGATCCAGGACCTATTTCTTCACAGTTCTGCAGAAGAATTGCTGCGTGACCTCAAGCAAATTATTTAACGTCTCTGTGTCACAGTGGTTTTTACGTTTAGAGTGGTGATAACAGCAACCACTTGCATCTCTCACATTATTGATAACTGCAACTGCTTTACAATTAGATTCTGGCGGCCTGGATGGCACTAACACACAAAAATGATTTATGCTCTTCAGCTCTCAGGGATACCAGATCCTAAGGGAAGTACGTCAGATTGTCATGTAAGGGTTTTGTGGCAGAAATAAATATTTGTGTGCACTCACCCGTTCCTTTATTTTTTCAGTGAGAAAGGGCTTAATTAGAGCGAAGACTGGGTGGAAGAATAAAGGCTCATTAATCAAGTGGACACCTCGAACTTTTAGTGGAAAGGAATCCTGTCAACATACATGAAAAACACCATAAGAAAATATTATTGAAAAGATTCTATTGCTAAGGACAAGTCTGTGAAAACTATCTAGTACATAGGTCAGAGTACTCCTCCTGACCTTGACAATTCCTGCACTTCACAGCCTTCTTCATTCACACTGCCTCAACAACACTTAGAAAAATCACATCTTGTTCCTCCCATTAGAAGGGGAAAAAAATTAAAAAAAAAAAAAAATCAGTATGAGGAGAGGCTCACTATTAAGAAAACCAACAAACTAAGCTTGTGCTCAGCCTTTCCTCAGAGGTATCATTCTTCACAACAGAGATCCTGCTGCTAATTTACCAAAAAGCTATCTAGCCATGTGCTTTCATTGTCAATTCACAGCCTGAAGGATAATATCTAAATATAATTCATTGAAGCTACTAACTTGAAGTTAAATAAACCATAAATATAATTTAGAGACAAGCCTTGAAATTACTAGGAATTTGCCCAAGCCAGAAGTTCAGCTTCACAACAAGATTACTGTCATAATGAAAATTAAAATTGTATCTGCTATGCAGCATTTAGAATATGAAATATTTATACTTGCATTCAAGGTTCATTTAGAAGTCCCAGACCTTTGAAAGTTAAAAGAAAATATGGCAATACTAAAAGACAGCATTATGCAATGGGCAAAGTATAGCTTCCATTCGTATCCCACCTGATACTACCTCTGCAACCAGAGGTTTTCTGCTTATAAAAATGGTACTTCCCACAACTATTTCTCCCCACTAGTACAGTAGCTCTTCTCACATTGTTTCATGCACTCTTCTTCCGATAAAAAAAAACCCAAACCCCACAGATTTCTTAAGTGCAACTCCTTTTAGATTTTTAATGTATGATGAAGACCTCAAAACTGTCAGATTACAGGTGTGCTGCATCTTGTTATGTGTTATCGTATACTTAAAGTCTACTATCGTGTTTTTCACAACACAATTTGGTTTTGCTTGGGGTAACAGATTTTTCAAGATGATGCCACTTAGTAATCTTACTATGCTTTGCATTCCTGAGTACATATTTCCTTTCTATTAACTTCTGTTTCTTTATAGAGGATAGTAATTTGCAAGACATATATCTTAAGGAAAACTTAGAGTTGACACTAAGGTTCCTTAATTTTTACTTATAAGCATACTGAACAACACTAAGACAATCTCTGGGTGAAATACATGAACCCAGTTAAAGTGATGAAAGGAATCTGAAAGAATGAGTTAAGTTTATTTCTCTTCTTAGAAAAGAACACTGGAAACACACAGATTTTTTTTTTTTAATGTCTTTTTTCCCATAGCTATAATAAACATTCGGAAGCTTGAAAACTATGCAACAAATCTGAAATACGTCAAGATAGAAACATCACATTCAAAGAATTTCCTGGTTCGAAATTGTCATGGTTCAGCCCCAGCCAGCAATTAAACACCAACAGTGGCTCACTCACTGCCCCCACCGCCAGTGCAACAGGGGAGAGAATCAGGAAAAACTCGTGGGTTGAGATAAAAACGGTTTAATAGGACAGCAAGAGAGGAGGAAACAACGATAACAATAACAATAATAATACTGACAAAGGAATGTATAAGAACAAGTGATGCCCAATACCACACGGTGATCAATAGCCCATCCCTGAGCAGCAATTCCCACCTGCTGGCCAACTCCAGTTTATGTACTGGGCATGACGTTATATGGTATGGAATATCCCTTTGGACAGGCTGGGTCAGCTTGTCCTGGCCGTGCCCCTCCCGGCTTCCTGCACACCTCCTCGCTGGCAGAGCGTGAGAATCTGAAAAGTCCTTGACTTAGTACAAGCACTACAACTACTCAGCCACAACTAAAACTTTTGCATTTTATCAACGTTATTCTCAAACCAACTCCAAAGCACAGAAGTACACCAGGGAGGAAAAAACAACTATCCCAGCTGAACCAGGACAGAAATAATGAATTGAAAGCTTTAGATGTAATTGCAAATCCTATTCAACCTCCTTTCTGCTCTATTTCAAGAGTAAAAAATTACTAGCAACTTATTTACTACCTCAGAAATCAGCCGAAACACGCTCACACATCCTGTTCTCATGAGATCTGGCCCAAGATCATATGAACATCAAGAGTGCTTATTCTAGATGTGAAAAGTTGGGAGTACCTGCTGGTTTCACTCAAGTTTTACAGTAGATACCAAAAAGGAAGAACAGCTGAAGTTCCAATAATACTAGTTCAATGACTAAGCTTTGATTGAACCTCAGATATGAACCTTACCAAATCAGAGCAAGAGATTATCTCCCTGGCTCATTTCCACATCACAGGCTAACAGCTTTATTACCATTGGTTTTCAACCTTACTTCCAGAAAATGGGATTACAGGACTACACTGTAGCTTGCCTGTCAATTGTCTGACCTGTCCATTTTTCCTTTTGTTCGTTTTTTGGTTGGGTTTTTTTTTCCCTTTTTTTCCCCCCCTCAAATCCATTGGCAAATTTCAACCAAATTTGACAGAAGGAACAAGTCTTAAAGACAGTAAAGTCCCTACAAGTTTTGTGAAAAATAGGAGGTGAGGTAGCAGTGAGCTGCACAAAATAATTCTCATGTTGGGGGGCAAAAATCAAGCAGAACATAAACATTGTACATTCTGTTGGTAGCATAAGGGTGGTCACATAGCATCATTCGTACTGGTATAAGTTAGTACTGCCTTGCTTTTAAGTCTTAGCCATGCTATTTTTCATCTTCTCTGAGTCTCAAGGAAAAAAAGCTTTGAATGTTGAGTTAATGCACAAAAGAATGGAAGAGAGAAGATGAAATGGGGTACAAACACAGATCCTTACAAAACTGGCCTTTATCTGCTCTTACACTCATGAAATTCTTGTGTTGTAACAGGTTAGTGGAGTTCTTATAAAAGATCAGAGGTTAAAGGACATCTACTGCTATACAAGAACATTAAGTCAAATTAAGCACAACCTATGCCTGAGCTATCTGACTTTTAATGGATTTAAGATTTTGTTCTTTCAAGCTGCATAGACTTGTTTACAAGATCTAAGGAAGGAAAATTTACCGCAGTTGAAAAATTTAACAACAGATGAAAAATTGGGAGTTACAGCAATGACGAAGCACAAAGCAGTACGTCATACTTACTGTGAGCACAGCAGCAATTTTCTTGGCCACTGCTGGACTGATTTGAAATGCATGAGCAAATCGCCACCCTTGGAGATCAAAGATAGCCTTGACTCCATTCCGCTGAGTCTCAATCTCCTTTACAATGAGTTCAGATGTGATGAGACTTACACGAAACACATCGTATGCTGTAAATAACTTGGGATCCCATTGTCCTGAAGAGTAAACAGATTACACTGCCTTACCACGAGGACACCACATACACCTGTACTTTTGCTTGCTACTGCTTCTAATGTGCTTCTCGGGAACAAGAAGTAACCAGCAATATCAAAGGTCCTGAAATAAACAGATGTGCCAGTACGGAAGTTATTTTGTGTGCCTGCTCTGTCACTCGTCTTTTAAACTCTTTTTGTGGATAGTACCACCTAACGGTAGATGATTATAGATGACACCTAATGTAGTATGTTCCACCTATGCCCGTAGCCTCCAGTACAAGATTTTGACAGCAACAGCTTAATTCAGTAACAGTCACGCTAGCAGAACCTAGAGATCGTCAATCCAATAGATTCATTTATTTTTTCTTCAGTACAGTAATTCTGCCAAGATTCAGTGAATCCCACTTGTTTTGCTGAGGCCTGAGGAAAGAATTGCACGGGATCAGCGTTACCCCTAGATGAAAGCTTCAGAAAGCACAACTTTCTACTAGACTGGCTGATAATAAAACAATACTTTGAAAGCTGTCAAAAATAATGTCTCTGTCCAAAACAAACACAAAGAAATATGGTTAACGTGATCATTTAACTACATCTTTTTTTAAAAGATTTTTTGAAGTGCATCAAACGAACCAAGGATCTTCAGAGTGTTGTTGACAGGGCTCTTTGGCTACATGCGAAGAGTGAAAACCCAGTGAACTTCTCATCCACGTCTAAATTGAAAGTTAGTACACCGTTTTGTATCTGCACCAGTACCACAGTCTTAGCACATGGCTTTGAAAATTTGCATAGAAACAAATAATTGTTGGAACACTCAGACCCGAATAACCACATATTCTTCAAAGTTGTAGGCTTTTAACTTCAAGACTCCTTTTGATACAGACAAGAATTCCACTAAAAAGAAAGTAAGCTCTTCATAAAGGATTGTACAGGTTTAGCCATACCAGTATATAAGTCAAATGATGTAACTGTTACAGCTCAATAAACTCACCTTTATATTAATGTAAAGGTATTTCTAACAGGGAACATAAACATGTTACCTTTCTAGTTATGACATTCTGGTATTATCTAATTTTATCAGACCCTGGTGTTGTACCCGTAAATACTTTTATTTTGCTGCTGAAATTGTGATAATTAAAAAAAACACAAAACAATGCAGAAAAAAAAAAAAAAACCCACCAACACAAAACAAAAACATCAGTGTCAGAGCCAGGTGTGAAAGAGGTCCAAGCAATTTTGTGACTCACCAATTCTGTATATTAGAACTTTGCTTCCATGTGGGTCCCTTGATCTCAGGACTCCATGATAGCCAGCATGCAAAATACCAAGAACAGAAGATGGCTGTAAATCTGCACTTATTTCTGGGCATTCAATTCTCCACTTCTGGTAATTCTTTAATAACTAGAAAAAATATAAATGTGGATGTCAGATAAGCATCAGGCATTGCATGAAAAACACAGTTAAAAATATGTTTTCAACATGTGGTTACAGTCAAGACATGGTTTAGGGAACATAGTGGCGCTGGATTAATGGTTGGACTTGATGATCT
Organism: Phaethon lepturus; assembly: GCF_000687285.1. Classification (NCBI taxonomy): domain Eukaryota; kingdom Metazoa; phylum Chordata; class Aves; order Phaethontiformes; family Phaethontidae; genus Phaethon; species Phaethon lepturus. The sequence continues at coordinate 9,923 of NW_010516435.1, forward strand.
TGAAGGTCCTTTCCAACCTAGTGATTCTGTGATTCTGTGATTCTGTCAGGTTTAATTCATTAAATTAGCGATATTTTAATTGCATATTTTAAGCAAATCGCACCTAGAGCAGAAGGTTGCTACGCTGGATCAACTGAGTGAGTTGTTACTCTGAATTTAGAACCCTGTCAAATTATTTATGGACTGCAGTTGTCATTTTGTGTCAGAAAATAAAATTGGAATATGTAGAAAAAATCTGTAGTTTCTATGTAAAATACATATAAATCCCAGGTTTTTTACTCAGGTTACCTTTAGGGTTATTCAGTTTGATTCTGCATCAGATTCATTCAGGATTTTTTAAATTTAGATGTGCAAAATTTTACAGAGAAATACTCTGCTTCACTCCTTCCTCCTACCACAAAGCATTTTGTACACACAGTCATTAATAATTTTCACTTCCTATTTGAAACGGGTATGATCATCAGCATATCCAAATAACATTTTCAAAGTCCCTCCTACCTGTCTGAAACAGAAGAATATAATAATGTAGTGGGTCCATTACCCATGAGACAATTTCCGACCCCCAGAGTGGAAATAACAAGAACCTCTTTTGCTAAAACAGAGGTCCTGTCCGCTGTCGGGGACATGATCACCCTGGTTCCTAAGCCTGGAAGGCAGCATCATAAAATAGCATGTCTAAGGCACTGGAAGGGCTCTGCGTCGGAAGGTGATGCCCTAACTCTAAGGAAGGGTCAGTTAAAGGTGTTCCTTTGTGAGGTACCATCCACGTAGAGGAATTACAGATGATACTGTGAATGGTCACCTTAGGGATGGATCATGAAAAATTAAGCTGGTGATGCAATAGTTCTAATTTCCAAATCTAATTACTGTTTCTCCGTTAGTATTGATTAAGTGGTGGTGGAGAAAACGAACTGCTATGCCCTGCAACTAAAATTTAAGATATTTTGCATAGGTAAATGGGAAGTTATGCAAGACTATCTACTAAAAAGCTTCCTCTCAATTCATCAACTACATCCTGCCTCTGCTGGAGAGTCAAGTTCTCTAGGATAGGGTTTGGAAGGTACAGGGATAGCTCTGGCAAGTAATTCAGATTTTGTATTAAAATTTCCTGAACAGCTACAGTTTAGACTTCTTATCCATGACTTTCAAAGGAGCTAAGAGAATCAGAAGTTTTCAGTACCTCATTTCACAAAAAAATGAAACATAGGTTTAAATCTTAAAGGTGGAAGGCACAGACTAGTCTTTCAAATTGTTACTATATTTCATCAATCAGAATATAACACCTGATCCTTACCGGTTTCGCCAGTTAAATGTATTCACCACAATGAAAGCATCAACCAACAGCGTTTTAATTTATGTTAATACAAATTAACAGAAACAATTTTTATTAATTTCTCAATTACTCCACATTTTGCAAGAGAAGCATTAAAGTTAAAAGAACTGTCAGCTCCAACTAATAAAACACAACCTTGTATAAATTACAAATTTCTTGTATCTATGCAAGGATCACTTTCTTCACCATCTTCATAGAAAGAATGGTCAGAAGTAACCTCAGTGGACACTGAATCCACCCCTTGGAAACATCACAGCATCAGCTACGCTGATGCTTACCTACACACTCTTAAGAGTGACACCTGAGACTCACCCATACCATGCTTATGTTAGATAATTAGTCTTATTTCTTACCCTTCCCTCTACTTTCAAGTTTCTTGTATCGTTTTACATAAAGCATATACTTTTTCTTCAAGTTAAGGCTTTTCTTCTCAGATTAAGGTCTTTAATTATTTTGAAGGTGTCTCAAATGAATTGTCATGAGGACACCATTTATAAGGCACTACTGTTTGTCAGCAGAATCTCCTGACAAAAAGATGATATACTGATCAGAAATAATCTATATCCTTCATGGAAATAGCACCTATAAATATGTATTTATAGGTACAAAAATGAAAAAGTTCATCTGCCACATTGGAATCCCATTTGATTTGGCAATGAGAAAGTTGATAAAAGCCTCATCCTAAACCATACACTGTAGAAAGAAACATTCAGCCATTGGGACAATTTTACTGGAAGCCTTTTGACTGCATTAAATCAGTTCATCTAGGCCAACCGAAAACCAAACAAAACAGGGCTGGCAGGGACACACACACACATAACAAAATAGGGAAAATAAGTTAATTTGTGGAATAGAAACTCATTGCGATTTCAAAAATACGCCTGATTAGGTACTCTGATCATCTCACTGTTAGTACTTGACTCTTTCCAAAGGGCACTGTTTGAGCAATCGTAACCACTTTGTGCCAGCCAGCCAGCACTGTCAACATACTACGTTCTTTTCCTCCGTCTTTCTAATACAGACACTTACACAGCAGAAAAATACAAAAACACCCTCAAAACAACTATATAAACATCTGTAGCTTTATTGTTTCTCCCTTTTCTTCTAAAATCAGCTGTACCACAACTTAATGAACCTAATTAACAATTACATAAATATTTTAAACAGCTCTTTGAAGAGCTGCCTGCCAAAACCAAGAGGAGAATAAAAATGATACATTCACTCAATCCCCTAAATAATCCCATATATAGTTAGTTTCTCATGTAAATATTCATGAAAACAAGCTGGAAGCAGCACTGGTTTAAGTTCTGGACCTTGGGAGAAAAGAAATGGTGTTCACGGCTTGTGATGCACTCAGGATCCTTACAAAAGACATGATTTACCCACTGGCAAGTCCATTAAGCAGTAAATGCATCGTTGGAATGCCTCTGACACCTTCCATGACGTGGGCAAGTGGTACATCTTTTTACATAGACACATAACGTGGCGCCAAACATACCTCCCTTGCCCAGAAAGCCACAAAGTGCTCAAGTGTTCTCAGATTTTGAAAACCATCCGATCTAGTTACCTGAAATAATTTAGAGCTGAAGGTTAGCATTGGATAACCTTCCACAGCATCTGCAGCTAGTTTTTGGACATATTCTGTAAGTTTTTACTATGTGAACAATCCCTTTCTTAGCAGCTGGACATACTTAAATCACACACAGCTACTTAGATGAATAATCCTTAAACATATAAAGGAGTTAAAAAACTAGTAGTGGGTACTTACAGTTTTACTTTATTTTGAAAATTTCTAGTTTAACATCGTTTAAACATAGAAATTCACATGGAATACTATGAAAATATTTTTTACAGTAAAGACAGCAAAGAAAAACATAAATATAAATAATGTCTGGATGCAGACGATGAAGCAACCTAGTATCAGGAAATACAGAAGCATTCATTACTTTGTATATTAAAAAAAAGGCTCATGCACTTACAACACAAGGAAACATCTCAATGTATAATTATCTGTGTTTACAAACTGAATAACCTACTTAACATCTGCTCAGCATCTGAAAATAGATGCAAGATAACCTGATAAATTGAGAAAGCTGGATGAAGAACTCCAGTGTCTGGAGTCAAGCATTAATTAAGAGGGTTTTTTCCTGAGGTCCGTTGAGGATAATTCCAGATTTCTCAACAGAGATGATAAAGTTACTGATTAATCCAAGATTCATGTGCTACAAAACAAAGAAAAGTGAACTTACTGCTTTACTTGGAATTAAAAGAAAGAAAAACAATGTGCTTGTTATAGAAACCAATGTATTTGTATATATAAATTAATTATTTTTTCTTGATTAAAAACTATTTATTCATATTAAGGATGCTAGACAGCCTCTGCTGTGTCAGCAGTTGTACGAGCACACACAACGTTCAGGGAAAAAAAAAATGTTTTCTGTTAACAATCTGTGGAGGAGAAACCAAGAGCTCAAACTTTAGATTATAAACACACGCTGACATATATATACACACACACATTTGTGTATATATATTTTTTTTTAATATAAAACTGTATATAGCCACACACAGAATTTAAACATATGGTATATACAGACCAAGATTTTAAAATATTTTTATAGAGGCATAGAACTTTCCCAATTCCACACGCATTACCTCTTTGCCACTTGGGAACAGATTGGCACACGCGTAAATTGAGATATTTGGCTTAGCACAAAGGGAAGACTGGCTGACCAATCTGTGTTTCCTCAACAATCAGGCCAGAGAGCCTAGGAGGCCTCTTCCATCCTTTTTGAGGAATCCCTCTGTGTTGATGGACGAAAAGTAGCCAAGTAGCTGATTTAAACTTGGTGTTTACATTTGAATTCTGTGAAGATCCTCAGCAATAATGCCTGAGACTTAGCAGTATGTTTGACACTATGGAAAACAATCCTTCTTGTACATTATAGTTATTTTAAGCAACTTATTTGCAGTACAACACACCAGGAACTTTTGATTCCTCCATAAGTCAAATGCAGAGCAAAGACAGTCTGGCTACATACCTTTGTGTCAACCAGAACTCCTAAAAGGACCCCAGATATTTAGACAATTTTGAGTGCCATAAAAACAAAGCTTACAAAAGTCTAAGTGGTATGTTATGAAAACATCTCTCAGCATAGAGTTTCAATGTTGCATTTTTACTGAATTTAAAGATTTTCATTCTTTTCCCCAGACTATAATCTATTTCAAGTATAAAAAGACAGCATCCCCAAGCCCCTAAGAATTAGCCTTATACAAGAGTTGTGGGATGTAATGCAAGGACATAAAATGCACTAAGCAAAAAGATTTATGGAGGAAAGGAAATGCTAATCCTCCAGATTTCATGTATCACTACTGAATCTGAGTGACAGGGATTTTGATTACAATAATGAAGTCAAACATACACACATAGCTGGTACATTAAAAAAGGGATATATAAACCCATTTCTTTAGCACAATTAATGGAGACTCATGGCCCTACTTCTCAGTTTACAGCATATATAGTAGGCAGGTGTTGTATCTGTACTAATTAATAAGCAAACAACATGCTTAGCTTAGGTAAGAATTTATATCCAGACTGAAGTTTTTTGCAGCATTAGCATCTTGTCCATTCCTATATCTCTAACAGTGATTACAAAAGCACAGAAGATGCTGTAATGATATAACACGGTTCATTTCTGGTAGGTATGGAAACTTTGCCTTGAAGTCTCACAGGACAAGAAAATTTCTTATTTATGTACTGAAGGTGTGTTGTGTTGTTTGACAGTTGTTGTTAGCCTGTGTCAAAGGACTTTCTGTTCATTCCTAGAGACAAATCTCTGCCAGTATTTCATGTAGACTGACTTAACACTTTCTTACCAATAACATTCAAGCATTTGAAATCCTTTCCTGGAAGCTATCTGCTAACTTCATCTCTTCTTCTGGAGCCTGTACTTAAGTGGTTTGCATTCATGCATACATCTCCATCCACTTTCTAAGGTAAGGCATTGGGCCAAGTATAATCCTTCCTGAAATGCAAAAAGCAGAAAAAGAAAAGAATTCTCTCCTAACTTGAGAACAGTCTGTTACTGAGCTTAATTGAATAACCATTGGCTTTAAAAAATACAGACTGTTTTACTCTTCTTCAAGTTCTTCAATTCCAGCTACCAGTTTCAGTGGTAGATTTTCTTCTAGCATGACGATATATCAATAGATCAGTACCTAAAAGCAAGTCTGGAATTGCCAGTGGGAAAATGTAAAAGCTGTTGGAATGAGTCATCACAAAAGAGTCAGAAATTGAATGTCTTGCCACAATCTACCTGATTATTATTTTCTGAAGCATTTCCAAATGTTGATAAACTGAAATCAGATAAATCTGTGTCAAATTTTAACCAGGGATGCTTCAATAAACAGTCTGGTCAGTTGTCAGACTCTTGATTCACATTTAAGTCTAAGTATAAATGCTTGACAAGACCTTGAAGACCTTTGGTTACAAGCACTGAAAGAGCCACAAACTTTTATTATCCCTTAGCTGCCCTACAAAAACTATGCAGTAGTACACAGGAGCCCAGTGGGCAAAAAGGGACTGTATCAGCCTGAATTCCAAACTGAAAGGCAAAACCAGGACGGGAGGGAGCAGTCACTGTCTGGGCTGATGGCAGGAGGGCTCTGTCTAGGATGAAGTACTAACATAACCTCTGCATGAGGTCATACTTGGGTTAGATGAATATACATCTTATGACCACCACAGATTTTTGCACAATAATATACCGATTGCAGATAAACACACTCCTCAGGAGAGGAAAAAAAAAAAAAAAAAAAGTGCTTCTTTCTTCTTCCCATGCTGTAAGAGAAGTAATCAGTGTCAGCTGGTATGTGGAAGATTAAGTACAAGTAGCAGCAGCACTGGGAGACTTGAAATTCTAGATGGAAAGATTAAATGAAGGTGGTTTTTGAACAGCAGAATCTCTTAATTCAAAGAAGGGTCCAAACAAGAAATTTAAAAACTTAGCAGCCTTGTGGAGACAGAAATTCTAAAGAGATTCTAAAGAGACTTAACTTTTCCAAAGCACAGCCCCAGCCCTAGAAGGCTGATTCTCACAAAGACTATAGGAAATTTGCTACTTCGTAGACTCCATCTCTAAACCTAGCCTGGATTCCATGCTCTTGAAGATTAGTTCCACCTACAACACGTCTCATAATTAATCACAAGAAAGCACAGAAACGTATGGGCCAAATTCTGAAATGCCACTGTCCTGTCTACAAGATTATGAATAATAACCGATTGCAATGCAATTAGGACCGGATATTTAAAAGTGCATATTGTCTTTATTAAGCCCTACTTTTTGTAACCAAAGAATATTGGAAAACAAAATGGCTTTTGCTGGGAAAGAAAATAAGGCACAGTCCTACAATTGTTAGTCCACAGCTCTGATCTAAACAATCTCATGAACTTCAAGCAAAAGTAAGATCCATAAATATCCAAAGGAATCTGAGTTGACTTGCTCATTCTTCTGCTGAGGAGAAAAGGTTTAAAGCTGTGACACAAATCTCATGAACCAAATGAAAAGAACACAAAATACAATTTTTAAAGCTATTCATGCTTAAGGACTTAATTCCATTTCTCACATTCTTTTTTAGCTACCCTGATCCTGCAATATAGCCATACGCAAACAATCGTCTCTTATAGTGACTAAACCTGGAAAATCTATGGTACAGAGAACTCAGAAACTAAAAGGTGAAGTCTGTTGGGCAATGCTATGTCATCAACATCAAATGCCACTGAGACACAGCTTCCAGTTGGCACAAGTGAATAAATGCTTTTGCCCTGGGAAGATTTGGCAATACTTTCTGTTCAGAAGGGTTAGTGGTTGTCGCTCTTTCTGTAAAAAAGGAAACAATAACAATTTGTACCTTTGGATATTAAAAATAGGCACGTGCTATTTGGTGCCAGGAAAGCACCAAAATTTACCAAAGGCTGAAAGGAGTGTTGTAAGTTACTAAACTCGAAGAGAAAAGAGGTTTTTACTCATAGCTTTATGTTAGAGTAACTATAAATCTGTGGTGGAACTAGTAACAACTAGTAACCTGAGCATGGTAAGGATGTCCTTTAAAGGATACTGCTTCCCCATCAGAGTTGTGACCTTACTACCCTTACCGTAACCTCTACATGACGTGACCGTACCACACTTACCGTAACCTCTACGTTACCTCAGCGAGACTGCATAGAGGCAACGATCCCTCGCGTTTATACGGCGCCACGCTAAAGACACGCGTGACAAGCAATTAGTTACACTCCGAAACTCCCTGCTTGGCCTTGGCCAACGCAGGCGGCGCGGCTCGCCCACCCGACACGCGGGTTGGGACGCCCCCGGGCCG
>NW_010516436.1:0-5227 GCF_000687285.1 Phaethon lepturus
GAAACTGGACAATAAAACGGCAGATCAAATAAAATTAATATGTGTGAAGTGATGCACGCCGCAGAAGGGATCCTGGCTTTATGGATGCATGGGCTCAGAGCTGACTGTGTTCCTTCGGGAATGATATCCAGGGTTGTAAGAGAGCAGCAACTCAAAACGTGAGGGTGGTTGGGAAGGGCGCGGGGATACTTGGATACCGTAACATGGCTGTGCCCGGGCCCAGCTCCCCTGCTCAGAACCGTGTCATGTAAATGGAGGAGGTGAGAGAGCGGTGGGACCAGCACGTCCCACCCTTTGGTGAACAGAAAGCGAGCAGGATCGGTGCCGCTCCCTCGGGCTTCGCAGGTTTGCGGGTCGCCCCGGTGCGGGGCCTTGCTAAACCTCCCTGCACGGCTCCAGCAAGGTGCCCGTGCTCCCGAGGGGACAGGGCGTGGGGGAGCTGGGCCTGTGGTCAGGCCTCCTCTGGCCGTTCCTACTTTCCACGTTGAGCTGGGTCTCCTAACGCAGCAAGATAAGGAGGCGAATCACCAAGGCCACCTCGTTTGTCTTAGTCACGCCGATTTACTGAACCCAGGTTAACAATGTTCAGATAAACTGTGATACTGCTAGACTACAACAAAGTATTTCCAAAGTAGTAGTTCACATGGCCATGGTTACATAGAGGTAAATTTAAAAAAAACAACAGTAGCACTTAGTCAAAATAAGCATTTCTAGTTGCTGTTTACAGGCAGCAAAGCAGCCATGCTTTTTCACAAAAGGCATGGTGACCTCTCACGCCAGGGACTGAGTGGTTGTAGTAGATTAAATGGACACCAGATGGGCCCAGCGAACGCGTGTGGTCCCTTGAACCCAACTGCAAGAGGTGATGGGCTCAGCCCTTACTCTAAAGATGAGATTTTAAAAACTAAATTATTAAGTGAAGCTTCCATTTTTCCGTAATTCATTCACATCATTCTTCTTCAACATAATGTGCTGACAGTGTAGATCCTACTTTTGCCTTTTGAAATCCAGATTTTAAAAAATTTCACCATGTTTAATTTGTCTCTAAACACAAGATGGCAGCATTTTATGTAGTTCGCCATTGAACATTGGGAACAGCTACAGATCTTTTACAGTACATAAATCGGAGATGGTGGAGGAGTTTGCACTTTGACCAGTAGAACTAATGGAAGTCACAAACTCATTTATATTTCAAATCTGCAATCTTGCTGAAGGCATCCTGCAAGCATGGCTTTTAGGGCTTGCACAATCAAGCGGGATAACCAGGTTGTATATGCAGAGGTTTGAAAGTGCAATGTAATAAAACTGAAATGCAAGAAATAATGATGTTCTCACTGACACCAGTGATATGCTCGATGTGCATGTATATAGATAGAGGTACTGTGAAGAACCTAGTGATGTACTGGATAGGTTGGATTGGCAACATTTTGAATTTTATTGTGGACGCTTGACATATTATGAAGCTGTTTTAGATTAATAATTAGAGTACTTTTCTCATTATTTTTTCCATGAGCAGGTTGTGAACATCATAATTTCTTTGAAATATTAATTCATTTTCCTTGAAGAGATGAAAAAAAAGTCATTACATGGCAAAATGAATGAGGTTAAACATTGGCTGGGCTCATGAGTCATATTCTTCAGAAACTTCTGGGGTATAGGAAAGCCCCAGCAAAGCTGAGGTTCAAAACCAAGTTCTGTGTCTCTAATCTGCACAGATTTTCTGACTCAGATTGAACACTTACCTTTTTCCCAACTGCCATTTATTTTGTTTCTGCATGTGGGAAATACAACCTACTCCTTTTTGAAATTTTGGTGGAAGAGTTAAGTCAGAAACTGAGCCAATTAAATTATAATTTAATAAAATACTTGGGATCTATCAATTTAATAGGCAATAGGACTTGAAGAAAAAGGGAAATTCAGGTTTTGTGACAGTTTGTGGGTAGCTGGGAAAGCCCAGATGCTGATGAAAGCCCAGGAGTGTGAGTGTGGCTGTGGCTGATAAGCTTCAGACATGCATAACTGTCCATTATTGGCATGCAAGGCCACAGCCAGGGATGTGAAAAGGAAAGTGTAGTCTCCAAGTGTCTTGTCACCTTAAACCTAGTGAAGGGTTAACTCCATAGAAATTGTTCTCTCCTCACCCTTGTTGTTTTCCTCTAATTGATGCTTTTTTTAAAAACCCTTCTTTTTTCTTTCAGGCACTCTGATGTAAAAACATTTCTCCAGTGAATTGCAAACTTTTGTGCTTCTGAGACAGTCCGTGGTGTGACTTACAGATGGGTGTTTTCTGCCTTAAAAGGAAAAATGGTTGACTATTCCTCCATCTGCCATTAAACCTTGTCAGGAAAGAGAGAATTTTGAGACATCCAGCAGCCTTCAAAGACGTACTTCAGATCCACCCCCCAGGCAATGAACATACAGAAGGCCCCATATAAATGTTCAAGTTCATTGGCTGAAATGCATCTCCCAAGCGTGTATTTGCCAGCCAAGCTTCTAAAACTAACAAGAACAAGCCAGGAACCTTGTCCACTAAACAGGTGTATTGCTTAAGTGAACCTGGCATCAAATTTAATATTGTAGCAGGCCAAGCAAGTGCAAAAGAGCGGAGCAAACTGACCCTGCTCTCCTGGCAGCCCTGCTTTTCTACTGAAGGACGAATCAAGGGGCTTGCGAAGTTTTCACCTTGTGACCTGTAGCTATTAAATTGTCCATCGTGTAAACTAGAAATGGTAATAGGAGTGAAACGTAATTCTGGTATTTTATCACAGAGGGAAGTTACTTTCTTTGTACAGCCCTTACTGGCACTTCTGTAACAGACAAGTTCCTGAATCAGCTGCCGGCAGCAGAGAGATAGGTTTGTCTCCCCCATCTTTACCATGTCTTCTGCTTTCCTGCAATCCATCTAACAACCTTTGCTTCCCTAGCCATGAAGAGCATGACATGTGGGACTCATTCAGCCATTGCAGAGCCTTATCTTGCTCACCACAGAGAAGGTAGTATCTTGTTTCCCATCTATCTGCCCACTCCTCTCTTTCCTAGCCAGCCCAACTCTGTCACGCAACCTCCCAACAACAGCCTTAGAGGCATTACAGGAGCCTTCACCCAAAATGGGGTCTGGCTGCAGTTATTAGCCAAACATAGATCTAGTAAGATTTGTTTTCAAGTTTCTTTGACAAACCTTCAAAGATGAAGCTGAAGAACTTCCGTGTGCTGCCTTTTATTGAGAAGTTTACCTCATGCAGTTGTCCCACAGTTACAATATTTTAAGCTGTCTGTTGACATGACAAACAGCAAAATCACAGCAAAGTCGTGCAGAATCATAGACTGGTTTGGGTTACAGATCATCTACTCCAACCACCGTTCTTTGGGGAATTGCTTTGACCAACATAGAAGCTGTTGGGTTCTCAAGTTTATGTGTGGTATTTTCCAAGCTATTTATTTCCTCTGGTTTCCATAACTGAAAGGATGCATTCTCCTCAGAAGACCCTTATCATAATTCTTAAGATTATTATCTGTGAGCAGTTTAAACATGAAGTAACAAGCATCCATCACATCTGCTGTGAGTTATGGTTTGTGTTTATTGGACCAACAGGAAACAAAAAGAGATCTAGTTGTATACAGAAATATAGTGAATTCAGGTACTTTGGAAGTTGTGGGGATATTAACAGAAAACCGCATAATATTTTCAATACCCCCCCCCTTTTTTTTTTTTTGTAGTGCTGATGAAACAAAGATGGAAATGTCAGATAAGCTGCCCAAGCCACAGAAAAAATAATCATCAAAGTTATGGTTAGGGTATAAGCATACCTGTGGCTGTGGCTTGTGACCAGAGCTCATAGGACTCTGCCTGTTTGTTAGATTGTTCAGGTGAAACAACAGTTGAGAAATAAAATAATTGCACAGCAAGGCACACTTTAATGACTAAATATAACCTTTATTATAGAAACATCAATAATAGAAAAATAAAGAGTATATCTTACTTCTCATAGCAAATTATTTTCAGCAACCATGTATTATAACAAGCTAGAAGTGATCAACCAAACCATCTTCATACACCCAAGATGCTAATCTACATCTTCCTCCCTCTTCCAACCAGAATTAACAGCTGTTTTTTTAATTTGGACTTTGTCCATGAGAGAGCAAAAAGGACTGAAAGAAATTAAATCTTGCTTTATAAACTCCTTGGTGATTTGGCTAAGTATGACATCATCATGCTTATGGGATGCCCTTGTGTCTACCTTGGGTGTGCAAGAGACCATAGGGAATGGTCTGGGGTGAGACCTGCAGCAGAGCATTGGGGAGCTATAGGGACAGCAAACAAATAATAGCAATAAAAAGCGTAAGAACAAATCAGGTAAACCTGAATCCAAACATTGTTCAATACCAACAGTTGATTCACTGTAGAAAGAAAAAAGTTGGGGGAAAAAAACATTAACTTTGCATCATCGGTAAAAATGCCAGAGGGTGTCACAAGATTAAACACAGAATTATGAGTCATTAAGAACCATTTTCTCTCCTCATGTTGATATCAAATGTTAAAAGACTGAATATTAACATAAAATGATTTTTCAGTAAGAACACAAGAAGAAAATGCTATATCCATATCAGTAGAAGTAACAAACTGTACAGATCATGCAACCCAATAATCCAAAGAACATGTGAAATAGGACTTAGCTTTGAATAGAAAAGATGTCTATTGATCACGAGTCAGAAGAGCTTAGGATCAGTTCATGTGCAGTGCTGAGCTTTTTGGGCAGTGTTTGTTGTTAAAATGTCCACATGTGACAGTTTGGGACAGTAACACCACGATTGCATACATAGGCTCATTTTCGAATGGAAGCTCTTCCATATATTTACCTTTCCTGCTGGACTTCCCATCAATTCTCTTGTTTTAAAAAAAATTATTTAATTGAGTATAAAAGATTAATAGTACTAACTAACCCTAGAGGGATCCCCCTAACTAGAGGGATCTTACTAAGCCAAGGGCATGAACAATGTCACCAAGTTCAGTGGGCTGCTTGTCCGCTGACCGGGGGGAAAGGAGGAAGGGTGAAAATAAGGTAGATAAAGTTCACTAAGCAATATTAGCAGTGCTGGGGCCTTTTACAAAACAATAATTGAAGTATTCAAATTTCAATTTGAGCATTCAACTGAATACAGGTCAAATTACTGTATCTGTATTAAAGGTTTGAAAGCTTGGTGTTCTGTTTCATTTGCTAATTTCCCT
>NW_010516436.1:5242-6141 GCF_000687285.1 Phaethon lepturus
TTCCCTACAATTGTATTCAACTGCCTCTCTTGCTCACAGCTGGTTCTGACTTCTGTCTTATGTTTCTCCAAGTGCAAAAGTTCTTCAAAATTGTCTTTATCTTTCATATTTATTGGTTCATTCAGACTCAAAGGGAACATTTCTGGAGACTGTTAATTACTTCCACAGCTACGTATTATGTCAATTATGGAACAGTATGACCACGTTTCCTGCTTGACACAGACCAGCACCTTCTAGTAATTCATGGAATTGAAGGATTTTTCTTTCTTAATTTAAATAAGTAAGCTCTCAGTGCTTAAATACTAGTAAAATATCAAAACGATTTGAAAAATTCTTAAGGGAAATTAAACTCAAAAGATATTATCATTAGTTTCACCCAGTGAAAATCCAGTGAGGTTCCATCACCATTAATAATTGCTCAGGTTTTGGGCCATTATTAATGGAAATTAAATTAGCTCCCAGCATTTCTATTTCGTTTAGATCCAGATTAAACTAACAACAAGGAATTTTTGCACATTACTTCAGTCTTTCTTTTGTTTAATGGGTGCCATTCCACAGTCCTTTTCCAGGCAAAACTTTTATTGGTAAAATTTAAGCCATTACCCTAACTCCTAAGGGTGAAGCGTGCTCTTATTTAATATTATTTTTCTCTTTTGTAAAAATGTTTGTATATAATTTCTTATCATTTTTATGTCATTTGCTGCAGTGAACAGATTGGTGCGTGTACGTGTGTGTGTATGTGCACACTTGTTGCATATGTTTAGATTTGTAAATTTAAACAAAAATTTGTAAATTGTACATTTTTGTGACAAGGAGATTTTCCTTGTTACAACAAAGAACATGAGCTGAACTCCATCTCAAAAGTAATTACTACTTTCATGCCTTCATCATTGGCTCAG
>NW_010516437.1:0-230 GCF_000687285.1 Phaethon lepturus
CTCCCCGTGGAGGCACCGATCCTGCACCTCACCCTCCGCTCTCCGCGCGTTACCGTCATCGTGAATCATTAGGCTGAAATAAGGACGCCAGATGCACGCAAGGATGAGTCATTTGAAGGAGGTGAAAGGAAAACCAGACCAGCCACATATTAAAACTCGCTGTAACAGTAAAAGGACCGTGTACGTAAATCAGCTTATTTTGACTACGGCGATAACGCTTTTCCGAGAAC
>NW_010516437.1:367-1091 GCF_000687285.1 Phaethon lepturus
GACACAGATCCTACGCGCCCTTGGAGCGGGCACCCCGGCACACTGCGGTGCTGCCAGGATGGTCTCTGCTCTTTTAAAATGAGTGCGGAGCGGCTCCGTGTGCCAAATGCAACCCAGAGACTTGGGCAACGCCTTCGCTTTAACAAAGTCGAGTTTCAGCGTTGCTCGGGGATGGAACAGATCCCTCGGTGCAGCACTGGGGTGCCCAGGTCCCATCCACACGGTGCACGGGAGCCCGGGTGCTGCGGCAAAACCAGGTCCCCGGGCTTGGGGATGCCCACCGAAAACCCAGCCAGACAGAAAGGGCCCATCAGCCCCGCGGGGAGCTGCTGCTCGAGCCGAACCTGTCCACAGAAGGGAAGGCAGGGGCGGCGAACCTGGAAAAAAAGCAGGAGCCGCGATCGTGGGATTAAAGTCAATTTACTTTGTGACGTGGGATTAGATTACCTCCCGGTTACAACGCGATTCGATGGGCTCAACATGGCCCTGGAGGGCAGGGAGGGAAGAGGAAGGGAGATGCGGCAGAAGAGCCCTGCCATACATTTAACGAAGAAAAAGCACAGCTCCCTTCGTTAGCCCGGCTCCATGATGGAGCTGGGGGATTTTGCGGGATTTCTTGTGCCGCACACATTTGCACCTCGGGGCTCACCAGCAACCCCGGAGGAGAGGGGCAGAGCCCCTCGGTGCGGCGCGGGGCCCTGGGCATCACAGCTGGCAGAAGGCA
>NW_010516438.1:0-6048 GCF_000687285.1 Phaethon lepturus
CCCCTCACTACAAGAAGGGCATTGAGGTGCTCGAGCGTGTCCGAAGAAGGACAACGAAGCTGGTGAGGGGTCTGGAGCACAAGTCTCATGAGGAGCGGCTGAAGGGACTGGGGTTGTTTAGTCTGGGGAAGAGGAGGCTGAGGGGAGACCTTATCGCTCTCTACAACTACCTGAAAGGGGGGTGTGGCGATGAGGGTGTTGGTCTCTTCTCCCAGGTAACTAGCAATAGAACGAGAGGAAATGGCCTCAAATTGTACCAGGGGAGGTTTAGACTAGATATTAGGAAAACTTTCTTTACTGAGAGAGTGGTCAAGCATTGGAACAGGCTGCCCAGGGAGGTGGTGGAGTCACCATCACTGGAGGTGTTCAAAAATCATGTGGACGTGGCGCTTCAGGATATGGTTTAGGGGGCATGTTGGTGTTGGGTTCATGGTTTGACTTGATGATCTTGAAGGTCTTTTCCAACCTTAATGATTCTGTGATTGTGTGATTCATTGATAGTCTTAATAAATGCTAACCTACCAATTCTGTAAGTGCACATCAATTTTGTTGTTGGGTTTTTTTGTTTGTTTTGAAGATGCTAGATGGCACTGTTAGTCCAGGCTTTTTTTGAACAGCTGGGTTTCATAAAGCTAATTCTGCAAGTTACGAAAAGACCATGTAAGGAATTACTTAACCTTGACAGCTAATGCATTCTGAGAAATATACACCATGATGCATACAATAATGTTTCCACTGTAAGAGAATTCAGGTTTAGTTCTATAAAGTCTAGTTAACTGCACTTAAAATTGTTGTACAAATATTGTTGTGTTTGTATTTTGTCTTCTGTGTTTCTTCTTCACGTGCCACCTCATTTCATAGCTGTTGAGTTATGATAGCATGGAACTTGTTACATATTTTAATTTTTTATTCAAAATGTTGGCCATGGTATTTGCAGTGCTTTTTTAAATTTAAGAATTAGAGATCCAACAATGGAAAAGGTATAATTTATTTTACTGGAATCCTTTATTTCATAAACATTATACCACCCATGTTGAAAGTAATAAAATAATTATTCTGCAGTTCTGCAGAATATTTCAGTATCTCTGTAATCATAGTGCTCCGTTTCCTTCATTTACTTTAACATCTATTTAATCTATTGTTTACCTTTCTTTTATAGAAGTTAGGGATTTGATGCCATTATCTGCCAACAGGTGAGGGTTTCATTTTAGAAAAATACATTTTACACCTAAAAAATGAGTGGAGGGAACAAAAAAAGCAATCTTTGCAGTAAGAGACTCCAGTAACATGCAAAGTGTTTCCTGCTACATAGATTTGTGACTTGAAAAAGCTTATACAATGTTATTGACTATTCATTCTCTGTTTAGTTAGTATCAAATTCTCTTCTTTTGTTTATTGTGCAGTAAGCTTACAAAGAAACTGCAAATTCTCAGCCTTTTGGGCAGACAGTTGGATACTGTGTTTAAGCGTTCTGAGCCATTGTGACCACTGGCTGGGGCGTAAAAACTCACTTGGAGTAACTTGAGAGATCCCTTCAATCTCCCCTTTTGATTTGCCTTTTACAGGCCAATACTTTTTATTTCTTCTCATCTGTCTGCTATCATGTTAACAAGCAAAGGAGAATCTCAGTGATTCATTGACAGCATAATAAAATGGGTTTTAGATTTCAGTGTTTGAAGAATGGTTTGCTTTTAGGGTTTTAAGCTTTCATCTCATATTTGTATTGCCACAGTGATCAAAAAAGCCCCAAACCCCACAATATATGTAGTTGGCCCTATGAATTATTCATCTAAGTTGTCCAGTCATAACTGGCAGAACATACAGTGTTACCTATCTGTAATACTATAATATTAAACAATGAATATTCTGTGGGCTTTTCTCAGGTAATTACTTCAATTTAAATAAAACTGGATATGCAAATTCTAATTCAACACAGTTGAATAGAGAATAGCCCAAATTAATTCCAGACATGAATTAAGTGAACTGATGAGGTGAATTTGGCTTTGTGTATCTGCATAGGAAAATTCATACTTCCTTTTGGAAGCCCGATGAAAATGTAACCTAAGATTATTGCTTTGAAAATCTGTGCTAGGTGGTGCTCTGAGGTGAATATTATGCTAAATACTTCATGACTGTTCAGAGATGTTGCTTGACAATGTTGAGTTTAGTGTTAATAAACAGTCACAGGAGTGAGCATTGGTAGAAGATTATTTATTGTTGATGGAACAACTATAGTGTAATGCAGTATTGAAACATCTGCAACTTACCATACTCTAAAATACTGCAAAACTTTTGATTTTTATAAGGCTGACTAAAAGCACTAAACTGCATTATTGCTTTCAAATGATTCTTCTGTATATATTCAAGTTAATTCTAATAGGTTTTATCTGAGCAAAAGAGTAAAAAGAATGGTATTGATCTGAATGCCAAACATTGTTGTGGCATCTATGGAAAAAAGTCCACCTATATAGGTTTTACTCAAAACTGCAGTTCACCAAGTATGTTGGCAACAGATAGAGTGATATCTACTAGGATAAACAGTTATATATATTAGTTTGTCAGCTGTTCCTAGTTCTGCATAATTTAGATGCTGTGAACTGGAGAGGAGTGCATTATTTATCAATAATGTATGGATTAGTTTCATGTGAGAGAAAGTTGAGTAAATAAAACCACTCTAAAGTGCTCTATTATTAATCAGTGCAACAGAATAACTCTTAAAATATCTCAGTGCATAATAGACATCAGTAACAATTTGAAAGACTTCTGACCTATTCTGCACTAAGTTTTTGAGATCCTTGTTTAAATTGTTATGATGCTATGTCTAAAGATGCTCTAATGTAGGATTTGATGTGATTTTTAAAAAATAGAACTATTTACTTATTTTGCCTATTCTAATTTTAATCCAGGTCAGCAAGGGAGAATTTCAAATTAGGCCTCCATCCTTCAGAAACTCCCATAACATATTAAGGCACTTTAATATTAAGACTGAGAATTTAATTGGCTTTCCATATAGATATAGGGTCTAGCCAGGAGGCTTTCAGTGCAAGGTCAGGACTGAAATTGGCAGAGGCTGAGCACATCTTAAGGAAGCTGCATTCTTCTTATCAAACCGGTACCTGGAAAATAACCCAGAATTAATATCAATTCCCTACAGAGAAAAACCTCAAGATGGAATCCAAACCAGCTGATTAGAGTCACCCAAGCTAGTCTGGGTGAAATGCAGTGAACAAAGGTGGGTTTTGTTCTGCTCATGGATGTTTTATATATTTTATTCAGGATTTCAGAGAGGGATCTGAATTTGGAAACCTTGCGGGGTGCCAAGTGGGTGGGACATTCAAGCATGGCCATCTCATGAGAGGTGGGAATGTGGGCTCATGCCGAGAGGTAGGTTTCCTCAGAAAAGAAAGGATGCATTTGCTTGCTTCTGGAGTCTATTCCAGGAGACTGGGGTTTTGCGTACCATGCTGCAAAAAGCCTTGCTCCTTCTTGCTGTCTTCCACATCAATAATTTTTTATTTGTTTGTTTGTTTGGTGGATCAGCTTAATCACAAGGGTCTGAAAGCATCTATTCCTTACCTGACATAGTCATCAGACTAGCCAATACCTGGAGGGCTTAGGCACACCTGGGGACATGAACTCAAATGTCCTTGGGTAGAAAATGATTCTGTCATAATCTGCATGTCTGCTCTGATCTCCTGGTGTAAAAGGGAAGGCAGTTCTTCCAGGCATCTTCTAAATGAAAGGAATTGCTACTGCATTTTATACAGATCATGCTTCAGCTGGTGTTCAGTAGATGTCCTCAGAGAATGAGCACTTGATAAGAGAAATAGGAAGAGTGATTCTTACATAACTCTATCAATGTCTGAGGTACTTGTCCTGTTGACGATGAAGTGAATGGAATCTATACCATAGTTATGAGCAAAACCTGGGAGAAGGTGAGTTGTGCCCCAAACTCCATTAACTACAGTGGCTCGATCTCCCTTGACCATAGAAAGATTCTTGCTGACAATATCAGAATGGGGCACCTACGTTGTAGACCCCTGCAGTTTGATAGAAGGGTCTTGGTCCCAGAGCTTTGGGTCTACATCTGGTTATGGGTAAGTGGTAAGTTAAGTAGGGAGTACTATAACGCTTAAGAAAGAAGCTGTTTAGTCTGTGCTGAACTGCAAACAGATATTTATGACAATAGAGGCACCTGCAAAGTTTAGGAAGCTTTCGAAGAAGAATTTTCAGGGATATTATTTTGGAATTAAGTGCCTAAATTGCTCTTAAACTAGCATCAGGCACCTAAAGCCTCTTTTTTTTTTTTTTTTTAAAACCTGAGCGAGCCACTATATAGCTCTGAAACTGAGATGTCCTAGAAGTGAGATTTTGAGGTTCACGATCCATAGTTTATATTGCATTTGTTTGACCTTAAATATAAGTACATAAGACTATCATATTTCTTTCAAGATTTAAGTCTAATGTTACAGGCCTGATCTGCCTGCACTGGAGTCGGACTTTTGACATTACCTTCAACGGAAGCAAAGTTGGCTTTCATTTGTGTGCACACATAGTAAATCTGAGGTATGAACAAGCCCTTCCTGACACTACAATACTTCTTTAAAAACTGTTTCATTTTTAACCAAGTTAATTAGTTTCCAAGTGAGTAGGATGCTTTTATACCCTCTTAATATTCTCTTTGCAGTGTGTTGGTTGCCTGGGGTTGAAGTGGTTTTGATTAACTATATGTGATAATGAAAACCATGAGAACGACCTTATGCAGAAGTTCTCTCTTTCTGATGTTGCATATAAAATGGCAGAAGTCTTACAGTATTTAACACACAGCTTTTTCTCTCCTCCTGCTCCTTCCCCAACCCCCTCCAAATCAGAGCTCAAGCTAATTATGGAAGTGTTAGAAATAGTTGTATAGCAAGAATTTGGTATATACAAGTGTTTTGTAAGGTGTGCCCAAGTGGAGAATTTGACTATTTTTACTGGGATGAAGAGACAGTACAGTCTAAGGACACAAAGCAACTACAGTGAGAGCTGCTTTGGTTACTATGATGCCCTACAGTGTGACTGAGCATGACACTCAGCTAAGCACATGTATGCTTAGGGCTTGTTAATGAAGCAAGCGAGATGCCCTGCTGCACTTGCACATTTCTCATTTTTTCAGCTAAATACTGTTGGCTCTTTCCTGCATCCTGAAGCCTATGAAATGGATTGTAAGTAGTCTGTTGGGACTGAATAAGACAGCAAGACGCTAGGGGTTGAGAAAACAGTATTGTCTGTATGTATGAGTTTTGTCTGGGATAGAGATAATTTTCTTCATAGTAGCTAGCATGGGGCTATGTTTTGGATTTGTGCTGAAAACAGTGTTGATAATATAGAGGTGTTTTCGATATCATTGAGCAGTACTTACACAGAGTCAAGGCCTTTTCTGCTTCTCACCCCCCCCACCAGCGAGTAGGCTGGGGGTGCACAAGACGTTAGGAGGGGACACAGCCAGGACAGCTGACCCCAACTGACCAAAGGGATATTCCATACCATATGACATCATGCTCAGCATATAAAGCTGGGGGAAGAAGGAAGGGGGGACGTTTGGAGTTATGGTGTTTGTCTTCCCAAGTAACCGTTATGCGTGATGTAAGTAACCCAAGTAACTGTTAAGCCCTGCTTTCTTGGAGATGGCTGAACACCTGCCTGCCCATGGGAAGTAGCAAATGAATTCTTTGTTTTGCTTTGCTTGCGTGCGCAGCTTTTGCTTTGCCTATTAAAATGCACTTATCCCCTTCCGATTCTCTCCCCCATCACACTGTGGGGGGAGTGAGTGAGCGGCTGTGTGTTGCTTAGTTGCTGGCTGGGGTTAAACTACGACACTGTCTACTCTGGATTCTGTGTTATGGGTCTCATTTTTCACGTTAAGTCCCATTGCAAAAATACTTTTGGATGACATGGATTTATTCTCATGTAAAAACACGCATAGCATGGTGTAGTCCCAGGTAAAGATCTGAAAGGATCTGATTCTTCTCCCAGTGAAATAGGCAGGAGTTTTGGAATTTCCTT
>NW_010516438.1:6261-6680 GCF_000687285.1 Phaethon lepturus
AGGTTTTCAGCCATCCACAGGAAAGCAGGGCTCCATAAAGTGTAATGGTTACTTGGGAAGACAAATGCTGTAACTCTGAACGCCCTCCCACTTCCTTCTTCTTCCCCCAGCTTTATAAACTGAGCATGATGTCATACGGTGTGGAATATCCCTTTGGTCAGTTGGGGTCAGCTGTCCCATCTGTGTCCCCTCCCAGCTTCTTGTGCACCTCCTCACTGGCAGAGCATGGGAATCTGAAAAGTCCTTGATTTAGTATAAGCGCTACAGCTACTTAGCCACAACTAAAACTTCAGTGTGTTGTCAACATCATTCTCATACCAACTCCAAAGCACAGCACTATACCAGCTATCGGGAAGAAAAAACAACTCCATTGCAGCCAAAACTCACTCCTTATTTCATACCATTTATGTCATGCCCAG
>NW_010516439.1:0-327 GCF_000687285.1 Phaethon lepturus
GGGACCTTCAGCAGCTTCCTCTCCTGCTTTGGCGCAGGTGCCCATCACAATAAGGATCCAGGTAGGGCCCCAACCTGCAGCACCACACATGCTAAAGCATCACCCACAGCTGGCCCGGGGCACAGCCCTCCTCTCCCACAGCCCTGGGACCCCTTCGCACACTGCTGGAGCCGCCGGCCGCAGGCAGGGGTGCAGATACATGGACACAGCTCAGTGAGACCCGTGTGCTCCCCAGCTCTGCCCCGGCGCGGTGCACGGCCTCCCACCCTCAGGGACTGCTCTGGGCCCCAGCTGTCCTGCACCACACTCATGCCTGTGTCCCAGAAG
>NW_010516439.1:384-1638 GCF_000687285.1 Phaethon lepturus
CACACTCATGTCTGTGTGCCAGAAGCCATATGCTGCCCTCAGGAAGGTCGCTGGGGGCATGCAGGACCCATGGGTGTCACACACTGCACACCAGGGGCTGGCCCAGCTGGGGCAGGGTGCAGCCCCTGCCCGAGTTGCTCGCTTTCACCCTGCCAGCACGCCAGCCGCGCGCTGCGCTGGTCCTGCACTCGCAGCACTCAGTTTGCTGGGGTGCTTGCACAAGGGAATATCCCCTTTCCCCGCTCCCTGGCCCTACTTGTGCAGGCAGGGGGGACCTGTGTGGGGCTGGACCCACCCTACCCCACCTGCAACACCCACCAGGAACGCACCACGGATGGGAGCCTGCTGTGATGGGGGCTGTGCCGCAGGCGACAGACAGACAGACCGACCCTCAGAGAGTAGTTTTATTTCCCAGCAGTGCCAATGCTCAAGACTGCCTTCAGGGAAGGGGTGGATGGGACTGGGCACACTTGAGCGCAGTCGGTGCCCACGCAACTTTGGGATGGCCAGGACCCAGTTCATGGGTCTGGTGGTGCCCCGCAGAGGGTGACCGGCTCTGCCACGGGAGGGCAGGGGATCTCTGTGGCAGTGGCAGGCGGGAGCCCCGGTGGGGGGGACGTGTGGATTGGGGTCTCCCCCCTCAGTGCTGCACAGTCCCCCTCACTCTGCTGGGACACCCACGGCGCTGCACCCGTCGCTGCTGCCTCTCAGGGAGGCCCCAGAGAGACTCTGCCCCGACAGCGCGCTGCACAGGCTCTGCTCCCCAGCAGGATGCCGCACTGCTTCGACCGACACCTCCACCTCGATGCTGATGCCATCCCTGCAGACAAACACCGGGCCTGAGGGCGGCAGCCCAAAGGGATGTCGCCACATCCCCACTCAGTACAGCAGGCGCGGGGAAGGCTGTTAGGAAGGGGACGTGCCAGTCCCCTCTGCCTCCCCAGCACGGCAGCCCCGGCTCACCTGTAGGACGTGTCCTGGCCCTCGCTCGGCACGCTCCCCGCAAGGGCCACCATGCTGGCTGACTCACTGTCCTGCTCCTTCCACACCGCCCCGTGGCGTGCGCGATGGCTGCTGCTGGGGAGGAAGGTGGTTGTGTCCCGGAGTCCATCCTCGCCTGGGCTAGGGCTGGGCAGCACCGACCACAGCTCATTCACTGGCAGAGGGAGAGATATCTCTGAGCACCCTGTTCGCAAGGACCACTCCCTGTCAGAGCAGGGAGCAGAACAGCCCACCAGGCTCTCAGCAGGGAGT
>NW_010516440.1:0-231 GCF_000687285.1 Phaethon lepturus
CCCATCTGTTGGCGTTTGCGGAGGAGGTAGCGTATGTCAGGGAGTCGGCTGCACCGAACAAAGGCCAATCTAATGATCGTGAGCCCCTCATTACGCGGCGAGACAATATCCGATATGTATGGGCCATATGTAATCGTTCCCTTTCAGAGGACAATGCCCTTTGTGCCCCGTCCCCTAAACAGTTCGGCTTCTCTCAAGCGGAACAGACCTCGGTGGCCGCGGCTGTGGTGG
>NW_010516440.1:344-612 GCF_000687285.1 Phaethon lepturus
GGGGTCTCTATCTTATCTTTACCTTTAGCTTTATCATCTTTATCAATTTTACCATCTTTATCTTTATCTTTTCTTTCTGTCTGTCTTTTCTGTCTTTCCATCTTTCTTCGTATCTGTCTTGTCTATCTTTCTGTCTCTTCTGCCTTTCTTTTCTTTTTTCTTTCTTTCTTTTATCTTTCTATTCTTTCTTTCTTTCCTTCTCTCTCTTTTTCTGTCTTTCTCACTACTTCTCTCTTTTTCTCTCTTCCTTTCCTTTCCTTTCCTTTCC
>NW_010516441.1:0-229 GCF_000687285.1 Phaethon lepturus
AGGAGGGGAGCTGGGAGTGGAGCCAGGAGCAATGCTCCTCGCTTGGGGCCTCGCTGGCTGTGTTGAGGGAGTGGGAAATGGTGAGTGAGGGGCTGTTGTGGCTGCGTGGGGTGAAGGTGGGGGTCCCTGGGTTGGATGCAGACCCAGGGGTTGGTGCTGGGCAGGCGAGAGGTGCCAGTAGGGACAGAGATGCAGTTCTGCCCCAGGGTTGTGGAGGGACAGAGGCATG
>NW_010516441.1:247-8165 GCF_000687285.1 Phaethon lepturus
TCTCCCCATCTCTGGTGCTGGGCTGGATCCCGGCAGAGCGGGACTGGCGCCACTGGCAAGCTCCTTCAGAAGAGGAGCGTGTGGGAACCACTGTTGGGTGGGAGCTGCTGCCATGGGGGCCGGCAGGGCCCAGTGTGGGGCTGGGACAGTGACTGGCATGGGGCTGGCAGCAGCTCCTGACTGTTGGCTCTTCTTTTTCCAACCCAGGAGTTCCTCTTGCGCCTCAAGGGCAACGTTGATTACTGGCTTGGGCTGCAGAGACGGGGCGAGATTACTGGCTTGGGCTGCCGAGCCGGGGCGGGCGCCTGGAGTGGGTGGATGGCAGCAGCTTCAACCTCACGTGAGTGCTGTCGCGAGCTGGGGCCGCGGGGATGGGATGGGTGGGGGCCTGGTGGGATGTGTCTGCTGGAACTGTCCCTCGCAGGCAGCCCTTGTCTCCTCCAGGTGCCTGAGGGACAGAGCTACCCCGATGGTACCAGCGGTGTCTTCCGTTCTCGTTGCAGGTTCCTGGTGCGTGGCCGAGGAGCGTGTGTGTATTTGAGCGACCATGCTGTCACGAGTTCAAGCTGCTCACAGCCCCGGCCTTACCTCTGCAGCAAGCCTCAGTTGTGATGTGAGAGAAGGGCTGGAGAAAGGACATTCCTCGTGCTGGGGACTCACAGCTTCACCTCCTCCACCAGCACAGAGCAGTGTTCCTGCCTCAGCTGCTGGTTTGGGTTGCTCCCGGTCTCAGCAACAACTCACTGCCAGGTGTCAGGGAGAAGAACCTGCAGGAACGGGAGACATCATGGAAGCAGAGGTGTGGCTGCCTGGTCTGAGAGCTTGGGCTGCGCACGTATCGGCGTTCTTTCACCTTCTGGGATCACCCCAGAGCTCTCCCAGTGCACCTATGCCTGCTTTTGTGGTGTGGCGGTGGAGCTCAGCCTGCTGCTCCCAGATGAGCTGGGTGCAGAAAGCTCAGCGTGGGTCCTGGGCGCTGTGCGGGACGGAGGGTACGCGGAGCCTGGCTGTGAGGTGGTGTGTGCGTGGGAGCCAGGAGTTAGACATTGACACTGTTAACTCTGCTGATGTTTTTATTAAAACATGGTAAATTACCATGGGTGTCTCTTCTGTTCGGAAGGTGTCGGCTCAAGGCAGCCCTGTCCGTTCCCCTCCTCGCCCCTGGGTGCACTTTCCATCCTGTGATGTGCCAGCTGCCCCCCGGGGTCTTCCCCCTCGAGCCGTGGCAGCGTGGAGTGCCGGAGGGGGATGGCTGGAGCTCTGCCCGATGACCCAGGCGAGTTCTGGGGCTCCCCCAGGCCGTGCTCTGCTGAAAGCTGCTGTCCCTCCCCATCACCCCTTGTTTTCCTGTGTACAGGGGCTCTCGGGGGGCCCCCCAAATCCTGCCCCCCTCAAGAAGGTGCTGCCGCAGGAGCCCCAGCAGCAGCTGAAAGCAGCCGTGGGCGTTTGGGACGAATCCTGCCCTGGGTGATGGGTGCACAAACCTCGCTGTGTCCCCTGCGAGCGTGGTGCTGCTGTGGAGGCTGTGTGAGAGGGCCCCTTCCCAGTGCTCCCAGTCCGTCCACCCTTGAGCATCCCAGTTAGGGGTTGAGATGGCAGTGGGGATGGGAGAGCGCGCTGTCGGGGCAGTCCCACCTCGTTTTTATTTGGCTTGCTCTTCCCGAGCTGTGGAAAAGCTATTTCTGAGGCTTCTGCCATGGGGAGAGGCTCTTCTCTCCCTCCGCTCCGATTTCTTCCTAATTCCTTCCTAATTCCTTTTTCCTCTCCCTTTACTTCCCTTAGTGCTCGCACCGCTACGCTTCCTCTCCGCCTTTGCCTCCCGTTAAGGATGACAATCCGACTAGAAGAGCGATAATCCCTTGTGCTAGAGCAGGAGCAGGCCGTGGTGAGTGAAGAGTGGGCAACGTAGGAGCCCATCCCTGTTTTTGAGGTGCCTTTTCCCCCTGGGGCAAAGTCACTCGGGTTTTTTGACCGCAGTGGCTCTATAATCGCCTCGGCAGATGTGGCCGTCGCCAGCTGCCCTTCTCATCGCAGCCTTTCTGTTTTCACGCTGTTAACGGCAGCCACCTCCGTTCTCATAAGGAACAGGGCAAAATTTACCCAATAGGGCCTCAAAACTATTTAAAGGTAGCAAAAAAAAAGGCTTTGAGCCCTGCTTGCCTCCAGCATGATGGGGGGGGAAGGAGATCGTGGTGTCGGATGGGGGCTGTTGTAGAAAGAAGGTCGGCACGGAGCTGCTGTGGCTGGCGCAGGCAGGTCTCGCCCAGCTGCCTGCCTTGGCAGTGCCTGCACCTCGGTTTAGCTGATGTTTTCCCCAGCTGACTCTTTTTCTTCCTCCACATATCATGGGGCTCCTGCCAGTATTACCTGCAGTTCCACCCGAACTGGCAGCAGTGGTTAAACTGGTCCCTCTAGCGCAACCGGCATAGCTGAGCTTCCAGCTCCCGTGCGCTGCTTAATCCCTGCCTGCTGCCGTTGCTGTAGAGAAGAGGAATCCTGCTCAGCAGTCTGCTGGGTTTGCTGTTCCTAGCTGTAAAATTAAAAACTAAGAGCTTAATGAGGTTGCAGGTGTTTGCAGCGTTAGCTGCTCCCTTCAGGAGCTCGCTCTTGGTTGCTTTGCCTCTGTGTGGTCAGATTAGATGCGGAAAGCCTCACTGAAACCTTAAACCAAAGGGGTTGTTGCTTTTGTAGGGAAGCTGCAGCCCCTCCTGCGTTCGGTTCTCCCAAAGGAAGTATCCTGACAAATCTCCCCGGGGTTTTCTGGCGGGGATGCCGAGACCGGGGGTGTGCGGAGCAGACCGTGGTGGGACAGTCCTTGCTCAGATCCCACCGTTCTGGGCATGGGTTGGAATCGAGCCCCGCCGTGTGCTCAAATTGCAAGTCTGGAGTGGTTTTGCTCTCCAGAGAAACCACTTTCTCCTAAACGGGGATAAATAGCTCATTTTCGGATGCTTCAGTAGATCCAGAAGCATTCGACGACTCTTCTGACAGCCTGGCCTTTGCTTCCTTGGGGTTGGAAGATCCTTGTGTGGGGTTTCTCAGCCTGTGTGCAGAAAAAGATGAGCAGGTCTTCCAAACCAACCAGTAAGAATGTCACCTCACGCCTTTATAGCTATATTTCCTATAACTTCACGTTTGTGTTTTCTTTTCTACCTTTCCTGCCCTCTAGTCCCATCCCAGTTTCCAAAGGCAGAAGCTGGCTGTGTCTTGGAAATGACTTGAGAACAAGGAATGAAGGAGAAAAATTGATTTCTTGAGTTGTTTGGAAATTTTCCATCCCTTCCCCTTGAAGGGCTTATTTCTAAGCCCTTGTTTCCAAAGTTTCCCAGTGTTTTTGGCACCTCCTTGCTCTGTAGAGCAGCGAAATGGCGGTGTGCTTCAAACCCGGGCGGAAAAAACAGTGGGATTCCACAGAAATCGGTAACAGGGAGGAAGCGGCGATGCTGGAATAGGTTTGGGTGGGGAGAAGCAGTGACTAAGTCTAGGAAACACCTTTCACGTAGCTAAAGGGAGGAGATAAGGGTGGAAGGGACCTGGTTTTCTTTTATTTCATAAAAATCACAATTCTTACGATCCTACAAGAAGATATATTTCTATACTCTGGGAGACTGCATCATTCTTTCAAGGACACCTTCATTTTTGTGCGAAGTAACCAATTTGGACAAAGGGGAGTGAAGTCTGGAACCGGCTGTTTGCAGAACCACGTAGTTTGAGTTTGTTTGGGCTGCTTTTATTATTAAGGGTGACTTGCTTGGGAGTTTTCATTTGGCACCTTAGAAGAATATGGCTCGACTTCAAATAGAAAAGGCTTCTTGATGCTGTCAGATGTTACTTCCCTCGATGTGAACTCATTTTCCCTGG
Organism: Phaethon lepturus; assembly: GCF_000687285.1. NCBI lineage: Eukaryota > Metazoa > Chordata > Aves > Phaethontiformes > Phaethontidae > Phaethon > Phaethon lepturus. The sequence continues at coordinate 4,109 of NW_010516441.1, forward strand.
CTTAATTCAGCAGAAGCCACGGCAAGTTTCATTTTCAGGCTGGCCTGCGCATTGAACGCGCTCTTTGGCGATCTTGTTCCGCTTGACGAGCGTTCACAGGCTTGCGCTTCTCCTCGCAGACCTCTTGCTTGGAGAGGAGCTTGCAAAGCTGAGCTGGAGGAGTGAAAAACCTTAGGAAAAAAACGGATTTGCCGGCTGCTGGATTGCCACCGTTCGAGCGAGAGGCACGGCTGGTGGTCCTCTCGCCTCCTCTCCCGCTATGGCTGGGGAAATTATCTACGCCGACCTGGAAATCGGTCCTGGGAAACGCTGTGGAACGCCGCGTTCGCTTCCTCAGCCTGGCAGTAAGTGTATCGTGGGTTTGGGGGGCTTTTATTTTTTTTTTCGGTTGGGCTGTGGCCGTGTTGGGAGACTCCCACCCTCCGGTTGGTGCAGGAAGGAGCCTAGGGCTGTGGTGGTGCGATAAGGGATCCCGTCTGCAGTTCGGGGTTCCTTCTAGTTCTGCCTTGAAAGGGTTGTAGGGTTTCTTTGAAAACAGAGTCGCCGCTTCACTCCCTGCCCGGCGTCCTACCGCGGCTCAATGTAAATGGGATTCCTCCGCCGCGGAAACCAAGCGGGCTTGCGTTAACGCTTGCTGTCGTGGGGTGAAATACCACGGCTTCTCTTCTGCCCTTGGGCACGGCGTTGTCCCCCTTGTGCCTCCCTCATCCTTCCGTGTGCGGCCGCTTTGGCCGCAGCCCTGCCGGGATCAAGCCTCAAGTTTTGCACGATCCCTTTTAAGCCTTATCTGCCCGCAGCTCGGCCGTTTGGATGTCGTCCTCGCGTGGAGAGGCTGAACTCTGAAAAAGAAACTCCTGAAGCCTGTGAGGACTTGGCCTCTGCACCAAGTGTGTTTTCAGGAGCTGGTTCTTAAAACCTGTCCAAAGGGACCGTTCTTCTGGCATGAGGGAAGAAGAAATTCCCCTGCACCCAGCCAGCTCCAAACCTGCCCAAATTCAGCTGCTCTGAGGAGACCTGTGCTGCTGAAGGGCAGCTGGTGTCTTTAGATGGCCTGAACCAACTCTTGATCCTCCTGGTCTGTCTTTCCTACGCTCGTAGTGGTGTTCCACATCCCTGTCTTCTTTCTTTCTGCCGCTGCCTTGCTGTGGTGCTTCATGCTCTTTTCCTGCTGGCTCTAGTTTTGGTTTGTAGCTTATGGAAAAAAAACAGCAGAAGGTTTAATTCCTGCTCTTTCCCCCTTTGGAAGGGACCTGGGCCTGGTGAGGACCTCGTCAGTCTACACGCTGCACCCTCTTTTTTGCAAGAATTCATGGTTTCCACTGAACACTTCCCTTTTGATCTCAAAGGGTTGGGCAAAACCCACCTTCTGCTCATGTTGAGGTGGAATCAGTTGTTCCTCCTTCGCTGTTTTATTCCTAGGCTGATGGACCTTAACCCCCAATCCACCTTTGCTGGTCAAGGTGAGCTCTGGCTTCGTCCAGAAGCATCAGCCTGCCTCCCTCTTGTGAAACGAGAGCCGAGGATGGGTGGGCTTTGCCTGGCCTTGAGCTCTGCAGGGAGGACATCTGCCTCCGTGCTTCCTTGAGCAGGATGGAGCTGTCTAACCTTGGTCAGATGAGTTCTCCTTGGAGAGCTTGGTCCATCCATGTTCAGCAGTTAGTTTTGCCCTGGTGTGGTGAAAGGATGCCTGGGTGGGGCACATCTCCCGTCTCGGCCCACCTCTAACCTTGACTTAACGCTTTGGGTTTCTCATGGCTTCTAACATCCAGGAAATTCCTGATTCTTGGAGTGTTGGACATCTGGGTAAAACCAACCTAACCTCATCACGAGCAACTCTACTACAGTGCCAGCAGGATCAGGAGGAGGGTGGCAGCGGTGAAACGTGGACGATTGGCCAAAGCTTTTGAACAACGAACAGCACCACCACAGAAGGCTTTTGGGGAGAAAATAGCCCAGATCTGTGCTGCAGATCTGGGTCGCTGGATGTGGGATTGGGGCAGTGGTTTTCTCCTAACAGCTCTTTCTCTCACAGCATCGAGCTGTCCCCAGTGGCACCGACCTGCTCTCAGGGCCGGCTGGACCGGGAACCTCCTCCTCGGAGTGGCCGTGGTAGCCATGGGATGCTTGTGTGAGTAGGTCCGCTTGGCGACACGGGGACAACCAAGGGACAATCTAAAGGGGGGACCACCCGAAAAGCAGGGAGGGGGTCCTACGCTGGCCCGGGTGCTTGCGTAGGAGACAAAGCCGCTTTTTATGATCTGCGTTGGCTGATGCACGTCAGTGCAGGGTGTGGAGATGTGGGTTTTTATCAGACTTGCTTAGAGCCGATGGGTGGATGAGACTTGACTGTTTTGGTTGGCCAGCCAAACCACTGGGAAGCCACTGGAAACTTCTCAGCTGTGGCAGGGTCAGGATTTGACGCCCCGTGGCCGAGCTCTCAGGGTCACACAGAGCCCCGCTGAATTAGTCCTTGTGCTCGGTGTGATGTTGCCGGTGGCATCTGACACTGCCCTGACCCACAGCATCCCCCAAACCACCCTAAGCAGGTGGAAGGGAGACTCATGTCTGATGGATCAGGGGGAGGAGAGCCTCCAGAGCGGGAGGAGATCCAGTGGATCTTGTGCTAGGGAGGGGCTCGGGTGTGGATTTGAGCGGTGGGGAGGGGTCAGCCCAGCTTTTGGCACAGGGGCACGGAGGAAGGAGCAATCGGGGTCAAGCTTCACTGAGCACCGTGCCCTCCACGGGGCCAAGAGCTGCAAAATGCAGGTGATGCTCTCAGGTTGCGGGAGCAACTTTGGGTGCAAGCCACGAGCCGGGGCATGGTGGCTTCGTAGGGATGCGCTGTCACCCTTGTGGGGTGCATCTGGGGCCAGCAGCGATCTGGGGATGGTTGTTTGAACTTGCTGTGGGCCCAGCACCGGAGAGACCCCGAAATAAATCCGCTGCGAGCTGTTCATGTGCGCCGCAGGTGTCTGCGGGCGCGTTGTGCTGCAAAGGGTAGTGAGAAGGTGGTGAAGAGCCCCTCACCCTTGCGCCAGGCCCCTCTGGGCTGCGCAGATAAGGCTGGCAGGGCTTGTTTTGCAGGAGAGGTCACTTCCTTAGCGGTCAGGAGCTCCGGGGCTTTCTGCAGCCGTCCAGTTTGATGCCTCCGTATCTCGCGTGCCATCTCGTGCAGGGTGTGGAGGGGCCACATCCTGTTGCAGCAGCAGGGTGGAGGCAGTTCTGAGGAAGGGGCCGGGTTCAGAGGCGGTGACCCCGTCCCCCGAAAGAAGATGGTCTGAGGTCTGCTCGGGGTTGAGACCCCGAGGCCAATTCTCATCCCGCTATGAGATGCTCAGGTCGAGGCTTGGGGTGAGCTGGAACGGGAAGGATGAGGGAAGGGCTGGAGGGCTCTGAGCACCCGCTTAGGTGTCAGGATCCATCCCAGATACTTCCCTACGGTCTGCTGGGGCCACGTGCAGGTAGATCTCGGTGGGCATCGTGCCTGGGGGAGCCAGCCCCTCTTCCCTGCTCCGTCCTTCCCTCCAGTTCTCCACCAGCAGTCGGAGAACTCGGGAAGCTGCAAAAACGAGAGCAGGAACGTAGGAGGTGGCAACACCACCCTGGAGAACATCCGCTTGGAGCTGAGGAAAGGTCTCTGCACGTCAAAGCTGCGAGGTAACCGCCCTGGCCACGGTGCGTCTCTGTGCCATCAGCTTTCCCCCAAAACCTGAGGTGCCCCCAAATTGGAGAAGCGAGCGAAGCTCAGGGCATCCCCGTGTTCCTGGGGAGCAAACAGGACTTAAACACTTGTCCTTCTTTGGCTGTGCGGGGGACAAGGTGGCTTCTTGGTGGCTGAACGCGGCGGTGTCCGTCTGTCTGTCCGCAGAGAGCGAGGGGTGCGAGCTGTGCCCCGCGGGCTGGACGCTGCGCGGGACCAAGTGCTATTGGGTCGCCGACGGGCTCAAGCCTTGGCGCGAGAGCAGGCAGGACTGCGCCGATCGGGGTGCCGAGCTGCTGATGCCGGGGGACCAGGATGAGATGGTAACGGGCCCCGGGGCAGCGGGGACGGCTCCCA
>NW_010516442.1:0-268 GCF_000687285.1 Phaethon lepturus
CTTGCGGCCTCTTGGCCCTTTTCCGTCGAAGGCCGGGCTAGCGGAGCCACGCAGAGGTCTGCTCGGAGCCGCGCGCAGCTCCCAGCCCTCGCTCCTCCGGCGTCAGCAGCGTGGCCAGACTTAATCCCGCTTTCCCGACGCAGCTGCTAGCTCGCGCTCGGGATTCAGCCGCTCTGTGGGCAGAGATCAAAGGCTTCGGCAGAGAACGGCGCTGCTGTTCCTTACGCTTGGTCTCTGATCAACACGACACAAGCCGTCGGCGAGTCTC
>NW_010516442.1:307-2059 GCF_000687285.1 Phaethon lepturus
TCTTGCTGCCGGCGCTTAGGAGGTGCTTTTGATATTCGGATGCGCGCTTGTGCTCCTCAGTTGTCGGGCTGTTGTTTAAGTATTTAATTAGCCGTGCAAGTTCCCCTGGAATTTTTGTACCTCTAAGTCGTTACTCTAGCGATTACAAGGCTGCTTTGAGGAGCTCCTCTCGCGGAGCGGGGCTGGGTGGGGTGGGTGGGGAACTGGTGCGGTGGGAGTCCCAGGGAGTCCCTCACAGGGTGCAGCAACGCTCCAACTAGGCAGAAACCTCCCGGTTTCCCCACTCGGGCAGGCTCGCTGGCAGTCAACGGGAGGAGGTTTTTCATGGGCAGCAATGGCCTTCTCTGAGAGAGGAAGATCCAGGGCCGTTTTCAGTGGTGCCTTCAGGCCAAATTGTGCATATCTCCTAGTGTGAATTGGACAAAACCTGTCCAGGGTAACGGGAAGAGCAGCAGTCCTCAGGCTTACGCGATGGGGGCAATCGTTTTCTTGGGAGTACGTGTATGGATATGTGTCCAGGCTAAGAAGGAACATTTGTCGGTACCTATCCTGCCAGAGGAACTGGTGGGGAATGGGAATAGTTTCCAGTGGCCCACGAGGCCAAAAAGAAGAGGCCAGTGGTATTTCCTCGCCACTTTTGGCTCCGGAGCTGATGGCTGCGGGACAGGAGGTTGACACCAGCGCCCAACGTGTGGACGTGGCTCATTATAGGGAGTGCAAGTCAGTTCTGTGGGTGGGTTCGAGTTGCGCGGGCCAAGAGAGCCTTGAGATTAGAAACATGTTTTGTTGGTTCCGGGACGGCAGGAGAGACCCTCTGGGCAGAGGGTGCTCAAAGGGCCCAGCCTGGTGAAGTGCCGGGCGCTTTAATCCGGGCCAGCGTCAGTGGGCCTGAAGTAAAGTCAAAAGCTTTGATTATCGGTTCTTTGGAAAGCCATTTATCCTGCCTACCATCCCCCTACAACTAGGTTTGTTTCTCAGCCCTTAATTGCTTTACTTTGTCAAATATTGTTTGACGGGAAATCGATCTCGGTGGTTTTGCTATTGCTTTTCCAAGGAAGCCTCCCCTTTCTCCGACTTATTCCATTAATATTTATTGCACTGGCAGGCAGAATCCCGAATTAAAGTTTCTGTTATTTCCCCATCTCCCTGATGCTTTCTCTGTACTTTTGATCAATGTTCAAGTTGCTTTCACTCTACAGATTTAGCGCCTTACATTGGCTGTCGCAGTCTCTAAGCTGCAGCTGTATCTTGCTTGCAGGTCTCCTGAATCCGCGTCGCCTCAGCACTGTCCTCTTGCACTGGCAGGCAGAATCCCGAATTAAAGTTTCTGTTATTTCCCCATCTCCCTGATGCTTTCTCTGTACTTTTGATCAATGTTCAAGTTGCTTTCACTCTACAGATTTAGCGCCTTACATTGGCTGTCGCAGTCTCTAAGCTGCAGCTGTATCTTGCTTGCAGGTCTCCTGAATCCGCGTCGCCTCAGCACTGTCCTCTTCCATTAGGACCTTGCCGTACGGGGGCCATGTATCTGTCGGAGCTGGGGGCTGGCTGGGGACAGGTTTCCTCTCGGAAGGGGGTGAAGAAGTTCTCCGTGGGGAGGGCAGTAGCTTGAGACGCTGTCCTGCCCCAAACGGAAACGTGGCATGGGTGGCTGACGTGCAGATTGCTGCCTTCCCTGGCCCAGCGATGCCGGGTTTCGAGAGCTAAACCCAGCCCTGAGCTGGGCTCTGTCTTGGAGAGCAGCAACTTCCG
>NW_010516443.1:0-2033 GCF_000687285.1 Phaethon lepturus
GCCTCAGTGAACCCCGCGGAGGGATGTCAACAGGTCGTGGCGTTCCCAGTCCGCCCCATTGACACCCAGTTAACACACCTGGCATCTTCCCGGCGTCCCGAAAGCATCCCGGTCGTGGGGAAAGCCAGCTCTGCCACACCGCCTGGCTCCCCGGCGCCCCGTCCATAGCCCGTTCCTGGGGGACGGAGGGGCAACCACCACCCGGCAGAGGCTCGGGGGAAAGGCAGGGGACGAGAAACCAGTCCGAAAAGGCCGCCCCGACGGTACCAAATCAACCGCCATTCCCATGTCCAGTCCAGAATCCAATAAAGCCACTGATGAGGCCAAGAGAGAAGGGATCCGTGCCGAGGAGCAACGTGCTGTGGAGCTGCCCGGCATCCAGCAAGATCCAATGAACATTTCTTCAGCTGGAGCTCAAGGGGAAATCAAGACTTTTTGTTTATGGACATAAAAAGCACAGCCTGCTTGTCACTGATAATCCCTGTTTTCTAAGTAAAGAACATGTGTTTTCTGACATTCATCCCTCTCTTACCCAGCTGTCCTGCAGAAAGCAGTGAGTGTGCCCTGTGGAAGGGAGATGACGAAACATGCCCAAAGCCATACAAGGAGCAAACGGCAGAGCCTAGAGTGATCTCCTGAGGCCAGCCACTGCTTTTTGGCAGGCTGGTGTGTGTCCAGCCACGCACACAAGCCCACCCTGCATGGCACAGCCAAGGGGCTGACATGCTCCCAGGCACCACAGATCTGGCAGCCGTGTCCATAGGGACAGGCAGCACGCAGGCACGGGCTCCAGTCTCACCGTGAACCATGAAGAGCTCTGGAAGTCCCTCCGAGTTGCACTGATGGAAAGTCCTGGTCAGAAATTGCTGGCCCTGTTCACCCACACTGGTGTCAGCAGTTTCACTGGTGTCACAAGGCCAGAACAAGGCATGGAAGTGGGACTTCCCTCTTCTATTTGCAAGTAAAGGAAAGCAATAGCGAAAGAAAATGACTGCAGCATTCAGGAGAGGGAGCACCAGGCCCATGGTTCACAAGACCCACAGCAAGTCCTCAACAAGCAGCTGCCTCCAGAAGAAAGCAAAAACATCCAGAGCCTGGAAGGGGCAGGACAGAGAAGAGCAGGACGGAACCTCTGCCGGTCCCTACACACAGGCAGAGCTGCTCCCACCAGAGCAGGAGGCATCTGGTTCATGTCTGCCACCCCAGCACCTTCTGTGATCAATAACATCTCTCAGATTTTTTTAGTCAAGCCAATAAAACCACCCCATCTCCTAAAAAAGCCAGTTTTTAACCAGTGACTAATCGATAGCTGGGTGAAGCAGCGATTCCAGCTAATCAAAGTACATCATTAGCAGCAAGAGACTGAGCGTCTGTCAGGAGGTGGCAGCGATAGTCACCAGATGGGAGAGTGAGTAAACCTACACCCGGCGCTGGCAGCTTTATAAATAAAACTCTTGTGGAGTTGCCGGTGCCTCTTGCCATGGGTCCCGAGCTCCCCCGTGAAACCTGCGGGGTGGCAGAAGGCCTTCGGCTGCTCCCGGCACATCACAGCATAAGCGTTTGCGGCAAGAAAATCACCCACTGGGAAAGTGGATTCATTCTGGGACTTGCATCTCCCAGAATCTGATCCTGCGCCCTCCACCCCAATTAACGAGAAGCTTTGGGGGTCAGAGTTAGATCCAACGCACTCTGTAACATCAGATGAAAGATGCTTTAAAGCTGCCAGCACGCTCTGCGGGGTTTTCCCAGCATTTGCCTGCCCTTACTTGGGCTCGTCTCAGCACGCCCGGGGAAATGAGCCTTTAAGCCCAAGTTTTTCTTTACAGAGGAATCTGGTCAGAGGAAAACGATTGACCCATTTCGCCGTTTCCTTCAGTTTCGTTCATATTTGCTTTGTAACCCGAGCCCTCAGCTATTTCAAAGATAAACACCGCTCCAGAGGAGGCTCAGTTTGGGAGCCCCGGTTCCCAGATTTCCCATGGAAACCTCCTCCGTTCCTCTCCCGAGGGGAGGCCTCCGCTGCCAGAGGCCAC
>NW_010516444.1:0-2769 GCF_000687285.1 Phaethon lepturus
CCCGATGAACCCCTGACGAGGTCTGAGGGACATCTGCAGGTGACAACACCGCCCGTTCAGAGAGAAAAACCCGCAACGCCGGCATTTTGCATCGAGGGCAGGAACATTGTGCTCCCCTGGAAAGTCACCGCGTGTCCGCACCCACGCACGGAGCCACCCGGGGGGTGACAGCGTGTGGGTACGAGTGGATGGAAGCAAGCAGCGGCGACCCACCCTGCATCCCCGCGGGAGGAGGACCTGGGGCTGCCGGTCGGGAACGACGGCCCCACACTGGAGCGCAGGATAATCCCCCCATCCGAGGTCCAAATAAGCCCACAGATCAAACAGGGAGGTAGGGGCTGGTTTCCCTGGGGAAGAATCTACCTTCCAGTGAGACCCTGCAAAGAATCTACTGTATCTCAGGGGGATTTCCATTTAAATGCTCTTTGGCAAAAAGCCCTTAAAAAGCTGCTGACGCCTCGTGGAAAGCTCTGAAAAACATGCTAATTAATTAGAAACAATGCAGCATCTCCATCGGCTGTAGGAGCCCCGCGTTTCCCTCCCTGGCATCCCCGTCACCACCAGCAACATTTGCATGAGAAGGGCAGCTTTGTTTCTCCGGACTCTCATCTGCTGTTCCTGCTGCTTATCCCTCCACCTGAAGCCAAGCTGCAACGTGTGGGACACCCCAAGGCATCTCCACAGCAACCCCTCCCCAGCGTGGGGCAGAGGCAGCCGGGGTTCACGGGGGAGAGCCTGTGTGGCAGCACCGAGCAGGGCTGGGGACGGTGATGGGGACCTGCAACCCCCGGGGCCAGCAGGGACGGGGAATTCGTTAGCGTTATTACTATGCACCGTGTGCGCTGCAGGAGCATCCCAAAGCTCCCGTCAAGGTCAGATATCCTGTACATTGGGAACGGATAAAATTGCTGTAAAACGTGGTCCTCGCTTCTGTACATTGGACTTTACAGCAGTCTTCCCTAAAAGATGGAGTATTTCAGCAAGTAGCGGGAACCCCTTATTTCCCTTTGCATGTTGGGGGCTCACAGCCACCTCCCACCGCTGCTCTAACCCCCACCAAGGGCTGTATTAAAATGTGAGTGTCAGCTCTGAAAATTGCCACCTACACTGTGAAAAAAAACATGTTTGTTTTGCTGCTATAAAAATGGGGTGGGGGGAGACGGCGGGATTTCATCACTTATCGCAGGCAACAGCGACCTTTTGGTTGGTGATGAAATACCACTGAACTTCCCCAGCGGGCAGTAAAAGTAACGCCGAAAGTGTCAAAGAGCAACTTTCTGCTCCTCAGATGATCTTGCAATGACTAATTATCCCTCCTAGCGAGAGGGAGCAGGGAAGGGAACGGGGAGATGACATTGGTATTAAACACAACAAAAATACCTGTACAGCAGTGCTCCTGCTTAATTAGTGCACCGATTTATAGTGCTCCTCCTCTTTCATCACTTTGTTGGTGGGTGTTAATTTTAAGGGTGGCTGTGCCCAGCGATCCCCGCGTGCTGGCGTAAGAGCTTTTCTTTGCGCAAGGTTGTGGTGCCGCTGTTTGAAACCTAAATAATTCATCGGGGTAGGGATGTGCGGAGAGATTCCGAGTTTGCTCGGGAGCAGTTGGGTATTTTCCTCTTGCTCAGGAGGACAGTGGCAAAGCGATGAAAGAGGAGGAACGCTGTAAAGGGAGAGAGCGGCACGGCTGAGCCGCACTGCTGGGACGCGGAGCGTTCCCACCCGACCGGGGAAAGCGAGCGAGCACACACAGCGACTACCAGCTGACGGCAAAGCAGAGGGATGGCAGCAGCTACAGTCCCTGAGGTGGCTCCATCAGCCAGCCCTGGCAGAAACATCCCTGCCGCAGGTGCGGTGACGCGCGTGTCTGCGTATGGGCAGCGGGGATGTGCCCGAGACACGGCACCCAGCTCAGGAGGGGCTGTAGGAGGAAACAACCCCATGAACGCTTACTTCCCCAAGCCTAAATTCCTCCTTTTTCCTAGAGAGGCAAGACCAGCGTGGCTCTTTGCATTGCTTTGCATCTGAACAAGGGATTAAAAGTCCACGCTGCCTCAATGCACACTGGAACACTTCCAGAAAGTCAGCAAATTTGCGCTCCCTCTCCCTTTAAATGCTTTTGCTTCCAGCAGGAAAATGAAATCCATTAACAAGTTCCACCCCTGCTCCCAATTGAAGGCTAGAACTGTCAATGCTTTAGGAATGAGCTAAATGCGGGGATTTCCATAACAATCAACAGCGACAGCATTAATCTATAGCCATATTAACCTGGGATGACAAGGACACGTCTGTCTGTTCTCTCTAATGTAATCTGCCATTATACTTGGGCTCCACTGAAGTCTGCTTTGTACCGTGCGTTTGGCTGTGATCAGCTAATCTGTCCAGCTTTAAGCACAGCTCGGAAAAGAGAGAGGGGGAGACAGACAGAGAAAAGTGATTAATATGCGCACGTGTGTGTGTGCTTAGCATGTGTGTCTGCTGTTCATGTACGTGCGAGCATGTGCACATGCACCAGTCGCTCGGGTCTACGCACTTGCGCATCGTGCCCGGGTGTACCGGTGCTCGCGCTGTGCCTCTGCGAGGTGTCGCGACGCACCCAGCAAACGGGGGGAACCAGGCAGGCACGTCCGCCTGCAGATCAGGGCTCTGGGAACGCGAGGCACGCGTTTTGCTGGGTCTAGCTCACGTGAGCGTGGTTTGCACGCGTGTTCAGCGCGCTCCTGTGCTGAAGGGGAGGGCGCGTTTGCTTTCCGCCCCTGCAGACCCGCC
>NW_010516445.1:0-1051 GCF_000687285.1 Phaethon lepturus
GGCGGGCTCAGCAGAGCGGGGTCTCGCTCCTCGGCTTCCTGCCTGTCTCTGAGATAATTCTTAATTCTTGTCCCGTTCAATAATCCCTGTGAGCCGTTTCTCCTCCTAATACAGCACGCACCTCCACGCTCATCGTTTGTGTTTCGGTTTAGCTCCTTCCCTGCTAAAGCAGCATGAAACCCAGCGTATCACCTGCCTCCCCTCCCCGCAGCTCGGCGCGGCCGCCCCCGGCTTTCCCTTCAATGAGAAGCACTTCAGCAGTTACGAGACTCCTCGCGCGTATTTGGCCGACGGGAGTACCCGGAACTGCCGGGCCCTCGGCTTGAGCCTGTAAATGCAGAAGGTTTTGAGACGGAGATCTAAACCAGCTCTTTGGTTTTTAACAGCCTTGCCGGGGAGCCGTGGAACAGATACAAACCCATGTCACAAGAAAGCATCTGGAGTCATTTTTAAGCCTATTTCAAGTATCATTTGTTATTTTTTCTCTTAAGCAGATAACTTCGTGTTCTCCCAGGCCTTCTTCTAAACCGTTACGCCGATTAACTCCTTCCCCAGGTTTCCAAGCCCTGGCTAATCCCCCCTGCTCAGGCAGCGCGAACAGCGAGGGCAGGCGCGACCCGGCGGCCTTGAGGCTGGCACAAACACCTGATGAGGCTTTCACTTTTTAAACATTAATCAAAGGTTTCCACGGTAACCGGCAGGAACAGGAAGAAGATGGGAAATTATAGGTCAGCTCTATCACTGAAAGCAAAAAAATCTATTCAATTCCTTTGCCCTCGAAAAGTTTCAAGGTGACCTACAAGCATTGATCAGTCAGGCCGCACGAAGGCAGAAGGTAGGCCCCAGAGCAGCCTTCTACTGCAGCAAAGAAATAGCTTTTAGTCCCTTAATACCAGGCTTGATCTGAAACCCACTGAGGTGCTTAACCTCCGCTCTGCCTTCTGGGCAGCCGAAGCCCACCGCCGTGCCGTTAAAGGCAACGCCATAGTCCCCATAGCGCGTGGGTTCCTCCTGCTGCCGTAGGGCCGGGGCACGGCCGCGCAGGCACGGG
>NW_010516445.1:1081-1419 GCF_000687285.1 Phaethon lepturus
TCCCTCCCGCCCCGCGCCGCGCCGTCTGTCAGCCCTCGTTTCGCTCACACGCAGGTTTCCAGTTACTCACCAACCTGATATGACTCAACACCGCGCACACACACACAAGGAAACTCTTCTACCACTATTAACTTTCAGAGGAAGTGGAAAAAGGACAGAAAAACGTATCAGTCATAAACGTACTTTGCCAAGTGGTTCATGAGCAAGTGCAGCATCTGCCTGTTTTTCTCTGGGAGCCGATGAACGAGGCTGTGGATCTCTGACACCCTTGACTCCTGATTCTCCAGTTCTGCATTGGAAATAAAAAACGATTTATCTCTACATCAGGGGGGTTGTTA
>NW_010516445.1:1541-4303 GCF_000687285.1 Phaethon lepturus
GGCCCAAACACTAACACCGACAGACATCCCAGGGACCCAAGGCTCCCCGCTCACTACTCCAACCTACACCCAGGCACGCTGCGGATACTCTCCACAGCACTTTCCCTTTCTACCAACTCCAACCGGCTGTTTGCAAAAGGAAGAAACCAATGGGCTGAAACAGCGAGCTGAGAGCAGATGCCAGCCATGTGAAAAGCCCGTTGTGATCGGGGAAGGAGCTGGCGGTAAGCAGAGCGCTCCTCCGATTCCCGCGATGGGAACATCGGCGCGTTCCCGTCCGATGTGTTCCCAAGCACCGTCAGGACATGCTCAGCACAGCGCCCGGCGAGCTTGTAACATCTGGTCCTCAACAGGCTGGCGGGGTCCGCAGGCGCTGGCAGACGCGCCCTGACAGCCTAAGTGGGAGCCAAGGAGCCACCGCCGACGCGGCCACGGAGCACGTGAGCCCTGCTGACGCCCTGGTCCCACCCGCGCGCACACAGGCTGCGCAGCTGCCCACGGGGAGTTACCTGCTCTCATACAAAGCACCTTCCCAGGGCAGCCAAGGGAAAGCGGCACCGACTTCTGAACCACAACTAATCGGATCAAAACACCGTAGGTGGTGTTGGAACAACGGGCCCCCTCTTTTTGGCAGATGATGGTCAAAATAAGACAGAACTGCAGGAGCAGCCACCAGCACCAGCCAGCTCTCCGCTCCCCCTGCACCGTCTGTGTTCCCCTTTCATCCGGTAAGTCCCAAACAACAACATGCCCCTTGTCTCCCAATTCTTATTCTGCTTTCCGGGACTTAAGAAGAAGGAGGTCGGTGGGGAAGCAGCAGGGCAGAGGTTACGCTCAGTTACTTGCAAATCAGGCTCCTCTTTCAGCCCGGTGCCATAAACATCAACAAACTCACTTGCTGCTTTGATGAAGCTCCTTTGAAACTGGTACATCATGAGCGGCCCTGGAAGCATTCTGGAAGATAAAAAGGTAACCCACACAAACACATCTGAGTAACACAATCCACAGAAATAAAGCTTTGCCCTTACCATAAATTCAGTTCCATTTTTAAAAGTGCAGAATTAAGCAATAGCAACTCTAATTAATTCCCCCCATAAGAAGGAATAAGATCTATTGAAGTACCTTTGACTTATTCTTCCTTCCTTTTCTGCACCACGCTAAATTCCTTTTTAATTTTAGCATTCTTTCAGTAACACAGAGTTTCAGCACATTAGTGAGCCCATGGTTTCCAAGTAAGTTTAAGAATAAATTAAAAAGAGAAACAAGCCTAGTCATAAAACTTTAACCGTCACTGTTCCCATTAAATTCCCCATTCTCCCCTCCACTTCCACATCCCTTCAACGGGACACCTCGGTGCTGCCGACATTCTTCATTGCTTTGCAAACAGTTCAAGCTCTGGAGCAAAGGTTGCCAATCATGCAAAATTATGTAGTGTTTTGTGATTTTCTAGGCTGAGATCCACCAAGCTAATTATACTCATCACCGTAATTGCATTTAGCCGCTCTCTTGTGCACTCTCCCTCAAATAAAACCCAACACCCAGAACAGCAACAGCAAGCAAGAAGCAGCCGTCGCGACAGGTAGGAGCACGTTGTGGATAATGAGATGCTGACTGCTGCCAACACGCTAACCCTTCGGGAAGATAACCCGTGATGATAATGGCATCAACTTGCATACAGAAATTATTACTACAATAAAGCTCAGCACCCGGTTCTGAAAAAGCACTACAGCCACAGCCCTTAGAGGCGTACTGCGCTCACCTTCTGCCACACGCTCATTAGGTGGAAGCCCATCGTGAAAAGCTTAGGGAAAAGCTTAAATCGAGGCAGGGGATGCCAGAATGAGCTTTTAAAATCACGTTTGTATGATACATGTGTCTGTCAGAGAGCTGATAAGTGTTCCCCAGGTCCTACTCAAACATGCTGGAGGGTCAAGGGAAAAGCCAGAATAAATTCTCTAAGAGCAGTTTCTTCTTTGCTTCCATCAAAGCGCTACCGTTAAGGATCTGCAGTAACAGGCAGTAATGCCTGAGACTGTCACCGAATCCGTCCTGAAGCCGCAGGACAGATGAGGCTTTTCTGACTTACCTCAGGTAAGTTTTCAGTGCACTAGTGATGGTCTTTATCTCCCACTCTGCACAGATCTCTGTTTCTGTTTCTGTGGCTGTTTTGGGATCTAAGGAAAAAGACAAAAAAGAAAAAAGTGAAGATAATACCAACTCATACCAGCTCACCAGCTCAGCTGTGTGGGAAGACTGTCACGTCCCATTTTATTTGCTATTCCCCAGCCCAGTGACCACAAGCTGATCCCCAACAGACACTTCTGCAGGGAAGCAGAGTTCGTTACATGAGATGGGTCACGCTCGCTTGCATGGGACGAGAAAAAGAAAAGAAAAACATTAATCATGAGCAATGAGATCAGCAGTTTGACTCAAAGCGTGACATTACACAGGGTGCAGGAGACTGGTGCTCAGCGACAGTGGTGACAGAGCAGGGCACAAACACGATGTGGACCCAGGCAAACGGAGACCCTCCAGGACTCAGCAGAAAAATCCCAGCCCCAAGCAGGCTGCAAGGCATCGCCACAGCCCGAACGACCATCAGCGACAGCAGCAACGGTGGCACGGCCTCTGTGGTGGTCGGTGGGTGTCGGGCAGCCGGACAGACGGGGTGTCAGAGGCAGGAGCCCTGCCCGGGTGTGCGGGGGGACAGGAGGTGGCTTGTTCTCCCACCCAAGGTGGGGAAGAGTCCCTGGAGCCAGCCC
>NW_010516446.1:0-2146 GCF_000687285.1 Phaethon lepturus
TTATTTTAATTCCTTACCACCTTGGTTACAATCTTAGAAGAGGTATATTCAGCAGTAAATGTCAAAGAAGAAAAAGCCAGTTGTCAAAGAAGAAAAAGCCAGTGTTCTTTCACAAAAATAATGAAAATTGCTAGGTATGCCAGACTAAGCTACATTAGTCTAACTTCTGCTATTAAATTATATTACAGTTTCAAAAATGGATTTGAACCCACTTGGCCTTTCACAGCCTGATGATACTGAGTGGCTACCTGTAAGGATACTGAGCAATTATAATGGTCTCACATATGTAGTAGCTACTTTAATTTATTGTAATCCTTAATATCACAGAGTGATACTGACTAGATGCTGACTGATATTGTCTGAACAGAGGTGCAGCAAATTAATTTACTATTTTTAAATATGAATTTTGTGTCTGGGTGCTGTGGTAAGTTGCTGATGGTGCTTAATGGATTAGAAATTCATTCTAATAGGATGTGTGCAGCCACAGCACCATGCCAATTAGCTAAGGTGTTGGACCGTGATGCACAGCATTTTCAGTAGGACTGCATGACAGACCACTTTGTCTTCCTGTGATTTTTTTTTTTAATAGAGCATGGTGCTCTTGGTGCCACCCACTGGCAATCTAAAATATGGCCGAAATGCTGCTGATACACACTTAACATTGCAGCACGTGCACAGTTCTGAATAGTTTTGGGGGATTGCTCTCAAAACTTGTTTTCTAAAAAGAAAACAATCTGTTGCAAAACCTCTCTTTTATGTGATCTACCAGTTTTAAAATGGCACAGTGTCACACAGGTGTTTTGAATTATTTTTTCTGATAGTTTTCTTGTGAACCTGTTACCTTTTTTGCATAATAGCTAAACTTCCACAGCAAATTGTGCTGATTTGCCTTGCACATAATCTTCACATAAATCACTTCAGTGACTCTCAAAACAATGCTTAAAATAGCCATCCTATTTTGCATTTCATCTAAATCTAGAAACAATTTAGAGAGCAAGAGAAAACACTTGTAGAACTTGTTGTTTTTTGATCAGTGGTTGATTCATGTTTGTTCTGCCTCCTGTAAGGGACAGTTAAACTTGTTGCGGTTCAGTGCATTGCTGCTCTAATGCTTTTTAGCATATGGGGATCTATGTGTGTGTATAGCAGGTTTAAGAGAACAGTCCTGTGTAAGTACAGAACTGTATAGTAGTATCTTGATAGTGGTTGACCTAACAAGATGAGAATAGTTAGTTGTTTTATGTTGAAAAACTGGAAAAATTACCTTGCAGAGGATGTTGTAACTTTTCCAAAAGTCAGAGGTGCCACAGTATTTGGGCACATCTTTCCACCTGAAGAAGCAAGGTAAGATGAAATAATTTCATGTAGAAAGGAACAAGATTCCTAACTGGTTTCACCTGTCCTGAGTCCCGCCTGGAAAGTTAAAACAGTTCCTTGCAGCCAGAGAAAACTCTGTTGTTTCCACTGTGACCTCCCTGCTAGGTGCTGCACACACAGGGAGCAGAAAAGGCTTTGAGAGGCAAGTATTGAAGCACGCATCTTCAACAAGCAGCAGAGAGGAAGAGGAACTGCGTTCTTCTCAGCAAAGGTGCTGGTGAGGGACCCATGTGGAGGAGTGGTTGTACTAATGCTGCTGTGCAGCCACCGGAAGTACTGGCTTCATTTTGGGATTGTGTTTGGGGCTAGTGAGGCTGATGGAAATGTAGATTTCCCAGCATTGTCTGTTTACATCTCAGCACCTGTGTGGATTTGTCTCTAGTCTTCATTTAGCTCTGACTCTGAGCCATCTGACCTGTGAAGAGATCCACTGATCTCACAGGAAAAAAAAAGGGGATATAACATGTAATGAGCATCCCCTTGAAATGAGGTTCCCATCGCCATCAGAGCAGGAGAGTTGTCATATGCACAGTTGGTCACAAGATGTTGGTGTCAGAGAGCAAGCTGGAGTGAAGGGCCTGAGAGGTTGAACATGGGAGTTGAGATCTCCCTGTTCCCCATTCTGGGAACACTGCAAGGAACAGTTCATAGAATCATAGAATCATTAAGGTTGGAAAAGACCTCGAAGTTCATCAAGTCCAACCGTCAACGCAACACCACCATGTTCACTAAACCAGATCCCGAAGTGCCATGTCTGCACGTTTTTTGA
>NW_010516447.1:0-11183 GCF_000687285.1 Phaethon lepturus
TGGAAGGGCTGGAATTGCTCTTACCTCGTGATACCATGTCAAGAGGTTGGAAGGGACAGTATTATTGCCACCAAAAGTTCCTCTTCTCTGGCCAGCGACCCTCAGAATTAGGGTTGAGATCTCAAAATACGGTGGGGCTTCTGAGTCCAGATTTTGTCACCTTAATAATGTGGAGAGAGCGGCTTGGACTGGCAGGTGGAAAGCGTGGGCAAGACTCGTCATTCTTTGATGGTCTTGCCATAGATTTTGCCGTGCACCATCTCAGCGCCCCTTTCTGCAGAGCAGCTCCCACTCTGGCTGCAACATTGGTCTTGCTTTTTTATTTCTTTAAATAATTTCCTTTTTTTTTTTTTAGCTAACAATGACCTCAGCTGTTTGTTTAAGGAGTTCATAACCCCACACAAATTTTACAGCAACCGAAAGGAAGTTTGCAAGAAGCCCTTTGGTTGGGAGCCTCCGGCATTGATCTGCCGGGCTTCTGCTTTATGTTCCTATCAAACAATAATAAAATAAAAAGAAAGAAGAAAGGAAACAGTTTGGTGTAAATAAAGACAAATCCACCACGCGGTGTGGTGTGGTACGATATAGTGCCAGCGCCCGGCTGAGGCAGCCCCCTCGCTTGGGGTTGAAATTGCCGAAAAAAAAGGGATGCTCGGCTTCAAAGCCAGGCTACTAAAGCTGGGCTTAAAAGCTGAGCTGTGTTTAGTTTAGGCTTGAGTGTATCAGGTGTGAGCTGGCCGAATTCTTGAGGGTGGTTTTGGAGGGTTTTCACCACCTGTGGCCATGCTGAAGTAGTTGGGAGTTAACGGGTCGGTCAGAGTTGGAACCAAAAGTCTGGTGCCAAAATCTGGACGGCAGTTCCCTGAGCAGATGTGGGCTCCGCATATGAGCTTTTCTCTGCTCTGGCAAATCCCCCTCGTCTGAAATGACTTCTGCGTGAAATGTCTCTGTCCTATTTATTTATTTTTTTATTTTTATTTTCTCTGGGTTTTCTTTTTTTCCTTTTTTTTAATTTTCTTTTTTCTTTTCCCTTTTTCTCTGTATTTTTTCTTTTTCTCTTTCTTTTTCCTTTTTTCTCCCCCTGCCCCCCCCCCAATATCTACTCCAAACTCACCGGAGCATTTTTTTTCCTGACGCATTTAAAATTCCCCAAAGCTTTGAAAAAAGACCTGCCTTCGAGCTGCTGTCGAGCGTTGGGACCGGCCGCTGCAGCACGGGGAGAGCATCAGGTTTGAGCAACACCTTGCGCAACCTGTCCTTAAACGGGAGAGCGCCTTTTGGGGTCCCATCTCGGCCATCAGGAACCACTCTCAGCCCAGACCCTCCCTTTGCAGCCCTACCAGTACGCTTAAAGAGCATATTTAACCACAAAAGAGACCTTCAGCTACGTCCTCCAGCCCTTTGGGAAAGCCTCACGCCGCCTCCCCATCGCCGCCCCGGCCGCGGGTGTCGGATTCCCCGCTCTGCCGGGACCTCGCCGTCGCCTGCTATCGCCTTTTTTCCCCACAGATTGCTTTATAAGAGGGCGATAACTCTGTGTGCACATCGTAAAACATCTCTTCCCGGGATTTATACCCTAGATGTCGGAGCAAAGGGAATTTCGCAGCAGCTGTGCCTCTCCTTTCTCTCCCAACCCGGCTCTTGGCACCCGAAATCCGCCTTTGTTTATACCTTTCCAAGGCTGTGACAATAAGTACGAGGCCATCCAGAGTTTAGTGTGACACCACGTAAGGAAATGCCTTTGCTTTTGTATTCAGATTCCTCCGAAGGTTGGTTGTTGGGTTTTTTTCATCTACAACAAATAGCCGTAAATCCTGCTGAGTGTCCCCGTGCCCGGGGCTGCCCGGCGGCAGTGCAAGCCCAGCGGATGCGGTAGCAGGATGACATGCTGCTTCTGCTGGGCTCCCTCCTCATGCTCAGCCTCTTCAGCTCATCACATTTAGTTACAGGGAAGCGTGCCCCGCAGGGTTTTGTGGATTTAATTAATTGGAAGCTGGGTTCTGGTCACCCTGGGTATTTTCAGGAGGTTTTTCAGGATGCCAAAAGCGAGTCGTTGCATGCTTTCGGCACAAGAACGCCGTATTTTGTTCCCCTTACGCATTAGTTTCCTACAAATTTAAAGTTTTTTGAATGGTTTGCACTCACCAAAAATGGAACACGTTCAAATAAGCCTAATATTTTCTCAAAAGAAGAGGGTTGCTGTAGGGCAAGAGGTGGCAGGCCAGGCTTCCGAACAAACCTGATGTGATGTGAATTTTAAATCCTCCTCTTTTAACCCTTCCCGGAAGCACTTTTTGGGGTTCACATGAAAGACTGGGGTCTAGAGCATGCGACCCCCCAGAAAGCATCAGCTTTCCCATTGCCGTCAACTGGAGCCCAGCAATTTCATTGCCGTAGGGTTTAAAATCTGCTCTATGCTGTAGATGAAGAGTGATGAGCCGTCCCAAGGGGAATTTGGTGGTACCTATTCAACCACAAAAGAGACTTTTTTACAGCGTGAATGGAAAATAAAAGGTGAAATAATGGACTTTAATCTTTATATTTTCCATGGTAATTAATTCATCTCTAGAAGCTGAAGAAATACAATTATTATTTTCCCGAAGTCAGGCATTACCAAATTCACTGATTTCTAAACTTCTGCAAAGTTATTTTATTTCTCTGTTTGCTTTTAGCCAAATGTTTCCTACCAGTCTTGTCTTCACAGCTGTTTTAAATATCCATTTGCTTGTGCGTTTGCCTCTCTGTAGAATACGCTAAATGGCTCTAAATGGCTCTCACTGTTTTCCAAACACTATTTCAGACTCTGGAAATATATGTCCTGCGGCCTTATAAAAATAGTTCTAATCAACCACCCAAATTGCTGGGTTATTTCATGGGCCAAATTGGTTTTGCAGGTGATGCTGCTGGATAGATGGGGGGAATGACGGCGCCTTTGGGGGGGACGTCTCTGGAAGTCGGCGTGTTTGCAAAGCCGAGCAAACCTTCTCAGTGGGAGCTGCCACCATCCGAGGCCACCTCCTCCGTCCTCTCATCCCTGTCCTTGCATCCCCTGCCTTGGGCAGAGACCTCAATGTCACCAGTTTCTTCTGCACCAATGCCGGATCAGTCTTCTTTGGACAGGCTCCTGCAAGCTGTGCTGGAGTAAGTCTTCTCCTGGGAGGCTGGTGGAGAAGCCATGGGCAGAGACGTCAGGGCGGAGGAGCCATGATAGGAGAAGGGGTAATGGCTTTATACTGAAAGAGGGTGGATTTGGACGAGACAGAAGGAAGGAATTCTTCACTACGAAGGTGGTGAGGCACTGGAACGGGTTGCCCAGAGAAGTTGTGGATGCCCACTCCCCTGCTTTGAGCAACCTGGTCTAGTGGAAGGTGCCCCTGCTCATGGCAGGGCGGTTGGTGCTAGGTGCCCTTTACGGTCTCTTCCAACCCAAACCATTCTGTGATTCTGTGAGGACAGCAAATGGGGGAGAAATTGCCCATTTTGCTCAAAATGTCTCCTTAGTGCTGCAGCACAAGCAGTTCTTGCACCCCCCGAGCCCCCCCTTTGCTGTCTGCTGGGGCAAGGACGTTGCTCTGGGTGAGGACCAAACCCGCGGCAAGTAAATGATGGGGAGCACGAAACCACAGCTGGGTGCCCTCATCACCCACCCTCCCCAAATCCCCATCTCCTGTTGTGTTCCTCTGACTGTTCCCCTCTGCGAAGGCATTCTTTTTATTTTATATTTGTTCCCCGGGTGCCACCCCGTCGAGGGGCCGCTGCCTGGCGGCTTTCTCGTTCACCCTGACCTCCTCAAAAAACTTCATGCCGCCTCCAAAGGACACTGCTTACCTCTTCAGCCCCTGCCCCTAATGAAGGTTAAAGGGGGTCTATAATTAGGAAGACGGCACCTTTCCAGCCTTGCAAGCAGAAAAAGGTCATGTATCCAGCGAAGCAGCAGCAGAGCCAGCGCTGGAGCCGCGTGGTCCCCGCTCCGAGCCCGCACCACCCGCGGGTACCCACAGCCGCCCTCCTGCATCCCACAGGTGTTTGCATCCTTGGAGCAAGCAAACCCAATCTTTTTGTTTCCTATATGAAAAAAACAAAGAAGTAGTTCCAGGTCTGAGCCTGCCTCCTGCAAAGCCAGGCAAGGGCACTGCAGCGTGTTTCGTGTTTACAGTAAAGCTTAAAGAAATAAGCATCAGTTACATAGGGGGGAAGATGAGAACACAGTCAAATTGGACCCCAGGGCAAGGCTCGCCGAGAACAATAGATCTGCTAAACAAAACCGCCGAGGATAAGGAGGAAGTTATCATGAAAAGCAGGGGATGTATTAGTTTGGTTTTGAGTGGGGTTTTTTTTTTTAAAAAAAGGGAAGATATTTCAAGCACTTGAACTTGAGCGTATCCATTTCGCTGCCCAGACGCTCTCCTCTCGACCGGCCGAGTGACCTCTGCGGCAGGAATTGCTGCCGCCAGCGCGGATGCTGATCTCTGCCTTTCCTTACGTGTCAGCTGGGAGATGAAGAGGCGGCTGCCTCTGCCTCCCGTCACGCGTGTGTCTTGAAAATAAATGGGAGGACGGCGACGGGCTGCAATGCTTTGCGTGAAGAGGGCAGCCAGAGTTTAGGAGGCCGTGGCCTGAGAAAGGTTTCCTGCTGGGTGAAGGGACCGCCAGACCTGTTATCGTGCCTTGTTGCTCTTTTCTTTTTGCTTTTTCTTGGGTCTTTTGAGCAGAAAGATGTGCAAGCCCTCCACGGGTAATCCCCGCTCGCGTTGGGCACCCGGAGCCGCTCGCTCCCGCGGGAGCTGCTGCAGAGACCGTACACAACTCATTGCGTGCACAGCAGCAGAGGACAGCGCAGGAGCTGCTCTATCTCTCCCCTCTTCCCTCAGATAGCTGCTTCTCCATCCCCTGCCCATGCCGGTGCATGCCAGGCTGGTTCCCGGCGGCTCCCGGCGCTGCCGGCGCTCCCTCTGCCCGAGAACGGCGGGAGGAAGCGCACCGATAATGCTCATTAAATTTATAGCCGCGTCGCGCTGTAACGTTTAATCAAGGTTACGTGACTGTGCTGCCGCGCGGGGTACAAGTTCAATGCAAGGTGAATCTTGTCTGAGATAATCTGAAAGTTCATTCGGAGGTGAAGGCAGCGGCAGCTTCTCATAGACCGGCTGGGGTTAGCAAGAGGTCACCTCTTTTTATTTTTTTTTTATCCCCTTTTTTAATGTGTAAACAAAAGAAAAATGCAACTTTGCAGAGGACTTGGCATCAGCTGAGCAACAGGAAAAATAACCGCGGCGTGCTGGCCCCGCGGTGCAGTCTGGTACCCGGCGAGCGCCCGGCTGCGGGGCTCGGGGAAGGTGATGCCGGTGCCTTTAGGGACAGCGGGAGCGGTTTTATTCAAATATCATGGCTTTCTCCTACCATGGAAAGGAGGGACCCTAATTGCTGAGCTCAGAAAGACATTGCTGGCTCGCCTGTCCCTGCTCCCTGCTGCCGGTGGGACACCCCCGCCGGTGGGGAAAACACCACGCAGTGCCCCTCACCCAGGTATCTGGGCACCACATCCTGGCCGCCGGTGGCACCGAGCGGGGCTGTATTTATCTGAAAACGTGGCTCACTTGTCTTCTGGGCAGGACCCTGATCGCTCTGCGGGTACCTAGATTTGCTGCTGAACTGTCAGCAGATGGGGAGCATTAACCCCTCCCGGCCCAAAAGCTTTCCGGCTGCGAATACCTGCTCGGTTGATGAATCAGGAACATTTTCTCCTAGAAAGCTGGCATTTAAAGTGATTTTTTTTTTCCCTCTGATACTGTAGGGTCGATGATGGAGGTGGTTTGTGTATAGGCTTATTTGGAGGACTGCTGCTTTTCTCCCCTCTCAACCCATTTTCCTGTGTTTAGGGGGTTTTGTGCTTTTTTGTGTGCTCTTGTTAATTCTTCTCCTTCCTCACTAAAGCGTCCTGACCTGCTGCTGAGATATTATGATTTTCCATGTTATTTCTTAACGTTTTCTTCACAGCCGCTGATTTTGAAGCGTGGCTTAGGCAGGGCGAGTCAGATAAACGCACGAAGCTATATGCGCCGGGCTATAGCAGCAGAGAAGGTACTTCAGTGTGCGAGGGGTGCCTGCACGCACGGTGCCATCATCTCCCGGCCACGGAGCTGCATGTCTTTTACCGTTAGCAAATCCGGCTTCTCCTCCCCATAACAGCTTCAAAAATGCTTCTAAGAAAAATTATCCACAAGCTGAGAGCTTTCCAAGCATCGCATCCCAAATTCAGCCCCCGTGACCTCGGGTGCTGACCCTGAGCATTTAGCCAAGCTCCATCCTTGCTGGGCAGAGTGCTGGGTGCACCTTCTGGCCGTGCCCACCAAAGGTCCGAGCTGGAGAGGCTGCTGGGGGGATGCTTCTAAAGGAGACGTCTTTGCTTTGGGAATGAATCTCCCTCTGTGATGGTTAAGTGGAAAAGCAAAGTGTTATTCAATAGCGGTCCCTGGAGAACGGTCTTCCGAGGTTCTTTCATTTCTTTTGGCCACTGCCCAGTATTGTCTCTTCGTCTTACACAGATTGTAGGATCTGGAGGGTGGAAGTACGGTCATCTTCTCTGAGCAGAAAGCACCATGCAAACTTGTGAACCTGCCTGGAGAATTTGATGAGTCTAAATAATTATTTTTATGAGTGCAAATTGCCTACTAGATCCCGCAAGGCAGAGTTTCCTTTTGTGCTTTTGGCCATTCATAGAATCCCCCATCTGGGCGGTTATCACTAGAACCAACTGATTTTATTCTGAAACATTGAAGTCCCAGTGGTTTTGTACCAAATAATTTTCACGCCTCGTTGTTGTTGTTTTTTTTTTCCAAGCAGCATTGCACAGTGCTTTGTGATGGTCAGAGAAACTTGGGATTTCCCTAGAATTCAGTTTAGCTTTCCCTGTGGGCAAGCCTCCAGTGAATGACTAAAGCCATGGTCCTGCATCATCAAAGTCAGCAGGAGTGTGAACGAAGCTGGTGGGGACTTTCCAGCCATCTTCAAGACTGTCACCGTAACACAACGTGCTAATCCCCCACCTTCGCTCTTGGGCTGCTTTGCATCACTTCTCTTGAAGCCCTTGAACCACCTTTCGTGGCTCCTTCATGTGGTTTCGTGTTGCAGGCTGGGAGAAGAAGGTGGATTCCTCAAAGCCATATTTAGCCCAAAAGGGAGGATTTTTTGCCATAAGTGCGGAAATGACCTGCAATCAGAAACGCAACATTTTTGGGGTGAAACTGTGTTAAGATTTTAATGAGACCCTTGGAACAACTATCTCCTGAAGCAGTAGAAAAGTCAACCCATGTAATTACAGCATTACTTCAAAGCAGGTGGAAAGCCAGAGGTTTTCCTCCTAATAAATGATGAACATTTGCAGATGGAAACAAGACGACCTTTCTGAGCACACAGTGCAGGCAAAAAGCTTTCTGGAGACCTTCCCCTGGAGATCTGATGTAAGAAATACAAAAACCTATAAAGAGGCAATAATACGAATCTGAAAATAATCCAGACTGGACAGATTAGAGCTTTGTTGGTCTCAAACCTTTCTCTGTTACATACTGTCTGATCTGCCATCAATCTTTCCAGATTCTTCTCATGTTTTTTCCAAGAACTGTTTCACTTTTGCAGATACAAGTAAACAGAAAAAAAAAGGAAAGATTAAATTGCTGCCTTAACTTGCAAAAGCAATCCAGTTAAAATATGAGATGAGGAACTTGGAATCCATTCTCTTCCCTCCAGCATGAGTGTTCAGGAGGAAGGACAGCCCCAGGGTGGAAATCTGCCCAGGAGACCTGGACAGGTCACGAGCATGGAATTATTGTGCCTTATGGAGAGGTCCAAGCAGGCTGGACAGCACTGTCTGGTCTACAGTAACTCCTAGAAGTCCATCTCGCTCTTGTAGGCAGATAAGCTACTAAAATAAGATTGACCTTCCCTGATCTCCATGTGCATTGATCCCTTGACTTGTGCATCGCTTTGGCTTGTGCAACATCAGGTTGCTGCAGGTGCTCTCCACCCCCTCGCGCAAAGTACACTCAAGAAATCGGTGACAAAACTGTTCCTGCTTTCATTTAGGCCACGATTTTACCCTCTGTGTCTTTCACAAGTAAGCGAACAAACATGTTCCAGTTCCTGGTGCCTTTTCTTCTTAGCAATGCCATTGTCCAAACCCATGTCTCCCCATGGGTTAGAGTATTTCTTTCTCTTTCAGTATTACTTTCCCACGAGGCGTAATTGAAACCTCACCAAAATAAATTATTTTGAATGTACTTGTCTGTGGCTGCTGATGTTGGAAACTCTTCGGGCTTTTGTGCTCCGTAACGATTACCCACTACTGGCTGGCGGTAGGGGCTGCTCAACCGGCGCTGGGGATGGGTTGTGGGCAAGCTTAGGCATGGGCAAACTAGGAGTTGTCACTGGTTTGGATTTAGTAGTTTCTTGTGCTTTCATGGAGATACCCAGCAGGATCAGGTCTTACCCGGGTGTTTTCTGGTCCCGCTGGAAGCATCTTGTCCGTTCATACAGGTGGATTTAGGTGGGACGATGGTAGCACTGTTGCCTTCCCCCGGGCCTCTTGTCACCTTTATCAAAGGGGCTGTGGTGTTACATCAGCAAAATGAGCTTTTTAAAGAAAAGGTATCGGTAGGTTTGTAAGCTGATGATGTGATCTCTTGCAAACTGAAGCATGGCTGGTTTGTAGAAGGTGTGGTCAAAGGTTGTTCGTTCTGTGTGCTGCCCGCAACAAAGACTGGGGAAGAGGAGCATCAGACCTAGACGTTATAAGGATAAGGAGGGTTAACAGAGCTTTTTAGAGCTGGGTTCAGCTTGGTTCTGAAAATATTCCCTCCTTCTGCCCCCAGAAAGCAAGAGCAGTTGCTCATGAACATGACCCTCAGCAGGTTTCAGGACAGGAGTGCTGCCTCCAGCTGCGAAATTCCCAAACCCAACTTAATTAACACTTCTCTGCACCCTGGCATCCAGGGGACATAAAGCTCATCATGAAAGCTTGACTGTAACCCAGTGTCATAGCGATCCCTTCAGTGTTAATCTGAACCTTCCCCAAAAACCCACCACAAGGAAGATCTCACCACCTGCTGTTGGCACCACCTAGACCCAGTCCAGGCTCCTCCAGACGCCTGGTTGTCTCCTGCTTTAAGATGCAGCAAGTTAACTCTAATTCCCTTAGCTGGGTTGGATGTGAGAAATCCGGGATAATTACATTTAAATTTCTTGAAACAGGTTAGAAGATTTGCCAGCTAATGGTCTTGAGTTATCTTTCGCTTTTCAGCCTTCAGTGTGTGTGCGTTCGTTTGGGGGTTTTTCAATAGCAGTTGGTGCTTTGCAGAAGGCATGTCAGGCAGTAACACCTCGCAGCCCGGCTCCGTCCAGCTCCAGCATGGAGATTTTCCCTGGACACCATGGAAAATCAACAACTCCTAGTAGAGAGAGTCTGTCTCCCACTGTACGTGTTCTTGGAGGAAAAAGGACTAAAAGGGTAATTAACTGCTGCAGGGACATGAGGATTCCCTAATATGGGCTTTTATCAAAGGCAAGGTTTGATTCTTTATCGGATGTTTCCCACCAGCCCTCGCACTGTCTCATCCCTCGTGGATCTACTGATACTCTGGTGGTGTTGGCAGAGGGAAGTCCTTTTCAAGCCATCTTCATGCTCTCTCTTGTCACTGGAAGTAAATATCATGGTGGATAAGAGGGGAAGGGATGTTTGTTTCTGGGATAGAATCACAGAACCATAGAACAGCCCAGGTTAGAAGGGTCCATGAAAGACCATCTGCTCCAACCTTTTGTGGGAAAGGAAGCCTGGATGAGATGATCTAGCAGCCTGCCCAGTCGCAGCTTGAAAACCTCCAGTGATGGGGACTCTATCACATCCCTGAGGAGACTGTTCCAGTGAACGATTGCTGTCACTGTAAAAAACTTCTTTCTTATGTTGAGATGAAACTTCTTCTGGTGCAACTTGTACCCGTTGCCCCTTGTCTTCTCCATGTGGCTCCTTGTGAAGAGAGAGCTTCCGTCTTCCTTGTAGCCACCCTTTAAGTACTGGAATATGTGATGAGGCTCCCCCTGAGCCTTCACTTCTCCAGGAAGAAGCGACCTGCACCTTGAAATAAAGTGAAAGTTAATCTTCTGGGTGGAGTCGTTTCTCTTTTCAACATGCAGTCACTGCCTAACCATGAGGCTCTTGCACCAGGTTGCCTCTGGTGATGGTTCTTCTGTAAATACTGAGAGTCCATGTGGGATTGGAGCCCCAAAAAGTCAGGATATTAAAATGCAAAAGGGCTGGGGCAAAGGGGAAGATGTGAATGCGAGTGCAGAGGTAATGACAGCGCTTTTGACTTTAACAGGACTGAGGCACATGTCTCTTAAGCAACCAAATCCCTTTGGTAGGGGCTGAAAAAAGCAAAAAGTTTTCTTGCTGGGGAGTGGAAAGATGTGGTTTCCATTTCTGGCTGGACTGGAGGCTGCTCTCATGTCTCGGGGCAGCTCTGGCTTTGGTCAGTTGCTCTTCACTTTTAACTCGGGCAAGTTTTGCTTCCTGCTCCAGTGGATGTAACATCGTGTCCAGTGTTGTAACGGTTCTGTCCCAGGAAGTTCTTCCCTCTGCTAACAGGGGATGATCACACTCCTCTTCCAGTAGGCTTGCCTGTGAGCCCAGAGCATTTGGTACATCTCAAGTGGATGCTCAGAGTGGTGCTACATCAGTTCAGAAGAGGGAAAAGAGAAAAATGGAATCACAGAATCACAGAATCACTAAGGTTGGAAAGGACCTTCAAGATCATCAAGTCTGTCCATTAATCCAGTGCCACCATGTCCCCTAAACCATGGCCTAAAGCGCCACATCCACATGTTTTTTGAACACTTCCAGAGATGGTGACTCCACCACCTCCCTGGGCAGCCTGTTCCAATGCCTGACCACCCTCTCGGTGAAGAAATTTTTCCTAATATCCAATCTAAACCTCCCCTGGCGCAACTTGAGGCCATTTCCTCTCGTCCCATCACTGGCCATTTCCTATCATTCTATCTTCCCTCATAAGACTTGTGCTCCAGACCCCTCCCCAGCTCCGTCGCCTTCTCTGGACACGCTCCAGCACCTCAACGTCCTTCTTGGCATGAGGGGCCCAACACTGAACACAGGATTCGAGGTGCGGCCTCACCAG
>NW_010516447.1:11252-13537 GCF_000687285.1 Phaethon lepturus
TCTTGGCCACCTGGGCACACTGCTGGCTCATATTCAGCCGGCTGTCAACCAGCACCCCCAGGGCCCTTTCCCCCGGGCTGCTCTCCAGCCACTCCTGCCCAAGCCTGGAGCGCTGCCTGGGGTTGTTGTGACCCAAGTGCAGGACCCGGTGCTTGGCCTTGTTGCACCTCATAGAGTTGACCTCTGCCCATCGATCCAGCCTGTCCAGATCCCTCTGCAGAGCCCTCCTGCCCTCCAGCAGATCAACACTCCCACCCAACTTGGTGTCACCTGCAAACTGACTGAGGGAAAGAAGGGCCAGGTGTTGCATGAAGTTGGGGAATTCAAGAATTTTCATCTATCCTGCAGTAACACTTGATCTTCCTCTTAGGCTTGAGGAGGGGAGGAGAGGTCCTTAGGGCCAAGAGGATCCCATGTCTGCAACATCATAGTGACTTCTCTGAGATAGGACACATCTTTTTTGTGTGGGTTTATTTTAATCTTAAAAATCATGGGTCTCCCTTTCCTGCCATCTTCTTTATGATCCCCTTCCAGGTTGTGCGGAGCCCGCTGTGACGTTGGTGCAAGTGTGCAAATGCTGGTGCTTTCTTTGATCTTCTTCCAGGGACGCTAGCAGAGCTTGCAAACTGTGTTTTGAATCAGTTTGGATTCACATTACATTATTTCTGGCTTGGCTGAAAGAATTCTATCCAGATTCATGTCGTCTCGTCTCAGACAGAACGTACTGTCCTGCTTCGCTTCGCATTTGGAGGGAGTAGCTTGCAAAGTCATTGCGATGTCCCCACTTCCTTTGCCACCAGCGTGCAATTAAGTTGCAACCAACCTTTCCCTGTACTTGCTGTGAAAGCCATAAAAACATGCCTTTGCTTTGAAAACAAACAACTTTTTTGCAGAGTTTGAGATGGTGACGCTACAAGAGGAATGAAAAGGAAGTGTTTTTCGAGGCGGAACTGAGGGAAATGGGGAGACAGTGCTTCTCGGCCCCTGCCAAGGGGATCCCGGGGCAGGGCTGGGGACTTGTATCCTGGGGCAGGGCTGGGAACTTGTTCCCAGTTTTATTCTTTCTTTCCAGGGTTGCCCTCTGGCAAATCACCATTTGAGCCAGAGCTCATATATGTGTATAAAAACAATGATTTTTTTTTTTCAAGACCTTTCTTTTGGAGGCATACTCAAACCATTCTCCATCTCTTCATTTTCATAAATATATACGTGAACCTCTCCCTGCTCTTGCGGCAAAGATGCTTCTCGTGTCCCGGGAAGCTGCAGGTTCACGTTTGCAGCCTCCTGAGCTTCCTCCGCTTTCGCATCACGGTGGTAAAAGCTCCTCTTTCCCCCCCCCCGCCTTCTTTTCCTTCCCCCCAGTGTATGTGCTGTCGAGTTTGATTTATAGCCTTGCAAAGGAGACTCTGGTTTGAGGAATTAATGGTATTTGCATATTTTATTTGGAATCTCCCCCGGCAGGCCCGCTGCAGCCCAGTGCCGCCGCGCAGGCGGGTTTTTCCTTTCCTTTTTTTTTTCTTTTTTTTTTTTCTTTTTTTTTTGGGTCTTTCAGATTTAGCAGCAGAGGTGAAAAGTTTAAACAGTAAAACCAATAAAACCACATTTATGTGACAGATAAATCGTTTTGAGACGGCTTGCCCTGAGCCATCAGGCTTCCTCCTGCAAGACCTCTGTCCTACGGAGCACGGCCTGCGGCAGAGCCCGGCAAGCGCCGGCGATGTCCCCGTTTGTGCAGCAGGCGGGGGCCAACGGGGGCGCCTTAGACGCCTTGACCTCAGCATTCAGGCTTCCTCCTGCAAGACCTCTGTCCTGCGGAGCACGGCCTGCGGCAGAGCCCGGCAAGCGCCGGCGATGTCCCCGTCTGTGCAGCAGCCGGGGGCCAAAGGTGCCGGCCCGGACTATCCTCAGCCCCGCTCGCCGCCAAGATGGATGTGGGCAAACAGTTGTAAAATACACAGGCCATCCGTCACTGTCGTGAGCCGGCCGGGGCAGGCTGGCTCTCCCAGCGCCCCGGGAAGGTCCAGCCCGCGGTGGGATCGCATTTAGGATGGGGCTTACTGAGAATCATGCAATCATTTCTGTTGGAAAAGACCACTAAGATCATCAAGTCCAACCATTAAGCTCGTACTGCCAGGTCCACCACTACAGCATGTCCCTAAGTGCCACATCTGCACGTCTTTTAAATATCCCCAGGGATGGGGACCCCACCACCTCCCTGGGCAGCCTGTGCCAATGCCTGACCACCCTCTCAGTGAAGAAACGTTTCCTACTATCCAGTCTACACC
>NW_010516447.1:13879-16321 GCF_000687285.1 Phaethon lepturus
CCAGGACGCTGTTGGCCTTCTTGGCCACCTGGGCACACTGCCGGCTCATGTTCAGCCGGCTGTTGACCAGCACCCTCAGGTCGTTGGGGTTTCTCTCAAATGTGCATATTGCACTCCTGTAGTGATGCGTGCAGCTGGAACTGCCCGAAAAGTGTGATGGATGAGAGTAAAATCATAGAATCACAGAATGGTTCGGATTGGAAGGGACTTTTGAAGAGCATCTAGAACAGCCCCTCTGCCATGGACAGGGACATATTTCACTACATTGGGTTGCTCAGAGCCCCATCCAACCAGACCTTGAACACTTCTAGTGGTGGGGCATCCATAACTTCTCTGGGCAGCCTGGTCCAATGCCCCACCATTCTCATCATAAAAGATGTCTTCCTTATGTCCGATCTCAACCTACCCTCTTTCAGTTTAAAACTGTTGTCCCTTGTCCTGTCACTACAGGTTCTGGTAAAAAGTCTCTCGCCGTCTTCCTTGCAAGCTCCCTTTCTATACAGAAAGACTGCAGTAAGGTCTCCCTGGAGCCTTCTCTTCTCCAGGCTGAATAACCCAAACTCTCTCAGCCTTTCTTCATAGCAGAGGTGTTCCAGCCCTCAGGCCATTTTCATGGCCCTCCTCTGGACCTGCTCCAACAGATTCATGTTAAAACACGTCCATAAAATAACTTACCCTGACCATCCCTTCGGGCCCATGGCAGAGCAGT
The DNA here is from genome assembly GCF_000687285.1 of Phaethon lepturus. Lineage (NCBI taxonomy): Eukaryota > Metazoa > Chordata > Aves > Phaethontiformes > Phaethontidae > Phaethon > Phaethon lepturus. The sequence continues at coordinate 14,589 of NW_010516447.1, forward strand.
GAAAGGTGTGGTGGTGCATCTTCAACGCCGGCAAAGCCCAGCAGCCTGGCAGCCTCGCGTGGGAGAGCTGCATTGCCTCAACCCAGCTGAGTTGAACTGAGTTGGAGCAGAGCTGAAGGAAAGCTATGGAACGGGGATGGCCGTCGGGCCAAGGACCATGCGCTCGTCACCTGGCCCTGATGGGAATGACAAGCGCTGGCTCGGGCTCCCGAGCTGGAGAGCAAGGGCTGAGCTGCCCTAGATGGCTGTAAAAATCTCCCCATGCTGGATTAGCCGCGTGCTTTCATGACATGCACTGGAGGTCTCTCCAAGCCCTGACTTTACCCATCCTCTGAGCTCCTGCACGGTTCCCCGAGCCTCTGCTGTCCCCCCCAGCCTCCTGCTTATAACATCTCCTGATGCTTTTTATTTCCTCTTCTCCTAACCCACTTCTAATCGTTGCCTTTTTATTTTGGTTCTTCTTTTGTGCCTTTCTTCTGGGGCTTTATTTCTACTCCCCATAAACGGCAACCCGGCCCCTGCTCGGTCTGGCCACGCACTTCCTATGGCCACAACTGGTGCTGCTTTGTTCATGGTTTGCCAGAGGCACGTTCAGCCCTCTGGGACCACCGGCAAGAGGACTTGGGTGCATTGAGGGGATCCGATTTAGCCTGTACAACCATGCAGGTTCCCCCAGAAGCCGGCAAACCAAATGGAAGAGTTTTGGCCCTGCTGTGCTGTTTGAAAAGAGCCTGTGAAATCATATTTAAGGTTGTCTCATGAAGGTGCCCTTTGGAAAAAACTCCTGCCGATGATGTTCAACTCGGGTTTGTAGTTAACACAATGGACCCGCCGTACAAAGCTGCGCGGGACCGCGGGCTGGAAAAGACCTCTTAGGTCCCGGCTAATCCGTCCCCCCTGCCAGCCCGGGGGATTGTTCCCGACAGCTTGTTTTCTTTGCCCTGACCTACATAGTCAAAAAGAATCTTGTTGCACATTTTTGTTTTGTACCTTGAGGTCTCGGAGGAGCCAAATCCCCTTCTTGGCGGGGTGGGATGTGTTGTTAAACAGTGCTGGAGTCTCCAGGAAAACCATGGAGACGCGGGGACAATGAGCCCTCTATGGTCCTCGCTTGGCCGCGGGATGGTCCTTCTTCTCCGGGCTTCAGTGGTGGGCGCCGGGACGCAGAGACGCGGGCGATGAAGACGTCTGTGTGCTTGGCAGCCGGTCCTGCAATAGAGCGGTCACAGCAGCTCTCCAAGGCAGAAGGTCCCGGGGGCGGGAAATGCAGCCGCTTTAATGGACCTGTTTTAGATGATGAAGGCTGCATCCCGTACGTGCTCAGCTGTGCTCTCGTGGGTGGGTGGAGAGGCAAGTCCTCTTAGGAGTGAGGAGGTCCTCATGTGGGAAAGACGTGGGAGCTCCGGTTCAGCTATTAAGGAAAATAAGGATGCGAAAGGTGGGGTGGAAGAGGGCGTTCAGGAAACCTGGGCTGTAGTTTGCTTGTCCCTCACCTGAATCAGCTGGGAGGGATGGCGCACCGAGGGGGTCCTTTGCAGAGGTGAAGGGCTTCGGGTGTGAATTTTGGGGGTCTGGAGCAGGGACTGTCACAGATGGCTGAATTAATCCCCTTTATCCTTCCCCTGCTGCCGGGGTCAGTGGTGGCGCCTGGAAGACGTGGAGATGGAGCAAGCTTGATGAGAAAGCCTTGCGGCATGGTTCAAACGATGCCGGGGGTTGTTTGGGGTCAGCAG
>NW_010516447.1:16352-17599 GCF_000687285.1 Phaethon lepturus
TGACCCCAAAAGTGCCCTCCTGCTGTAGCTGAGGGCATCGGGGCGCTGGGGTCCTTCGCCACCCGCCTCGTCGGGGTGTCTCAATCCTCATATCCCCGGTACCACTAATTCACCCCAAAAATAGCGATAACATAGCAGGAGTGTACTATGGATAAATTAACACGGCCATACATAAAATAATATTAAACATTCATAAATTGATAATTAAATATGAATAAGTTAATACTTAAATATTAGCCGAATGGTATTAAATAAGTAAATAAAGGCTGGAGACCATTTTTGAGGTTAATGCCACCTGCCCAGGATCTTTGCCAGCTTTCAGATAAACCACCTGCTCTCTCACCAGCTTTTTCAGATCTTACATCTGTTTGTTTTTTCTTTCCGGCGGCTGCTTCAGCTCTTAGATCTGTTCATCCAGTGGGACTGGTCGACATATTTGGCTGACTACGGGCAACCCACGTGCAAGTATCTTCGCGTGAACCCGACGACAGCCCTCATCCTGCTGGAAAAGTGAGTGCGGGTCCGGACACCCAGGATGGTTTTCACCCCCATCTCGCTTTGGGCAAGCATGTGTTTTAGTGGCTCATTCCATCATGCGCGGTGCTGGATGGAGCAGCCTGGGGAGCAGGAGGCTCCTTGTGATCCTGTGAGCAAAAATTTCACCCCTGGGTGGACAGTGGGAGCTCGAGTAGCAAATGCCCATTTTATCCCACTAACCTGAATTCCGGGTTTTGTATCAAAACGCATCGACTTGGCTGCGGATCGGTCTTTTTGCTTCACCTTTAAATAGAGTTTTCCTTGTCCTACAGCTGACCTCCACTGTAGAGGTGTATCTCAAGCCGTCAAAATAATTTCGAATTTGCCAGCCTGCGGACACGTGTATCTCCCTTCTGTTGGATCCGTGGAGGGGATCAAGTGCTGAAAGCCCAGCTACGGGACAGGGACGGTGTCTTTAGGTGGCTGTGTGCTCCAAGGCTTGCTCTCAGCGAGGACATGCTCTTTGAGAAGGCTGAATCTGAGATTCTTCGAAGCCTGTGGTTTACAGGCTTTGCACGGCTTCAGCCCAAGCCCTGGAGCAGTGCCGGGACGCGCTGGGCGAGCGCCGCGTGGTCTCTGCTGGGCTTTGGGATCCCTCCTGAGGCACAGTGAGGAGGCTTGTGCCAGTCCTACAAGCCAGCAGTGAGGAGGGAAAGCCCATGAGTTTGCTGCAGACCCAAAGAGTGGGATTCACGTCACTTGTAACCCCT
>NW_010516447.1:17667-26130 GCF_000687285.1 Phaethon lepturus
CCCCCCTGGGGAGGGCCCCCCCCCCCCCTGCCTCTTCGCTTCCATCAGACCTCGCAGCTGGTCTCCAGCTGATCTGAAGGAGAAGTAACCTGCCTGATAATATTAATTATAATTAATTATAATTAATATAGTATTAATTATAACCTGATTATTATAATTAATAATCTTCCAAGCAGCTCGTGCCTTGGGGACTCCACTGCGAAGTCTGGCATGGAGGAGCAGGCAGGATAAGTGAGTTTACAGTCAGATTTGGTTAGGTTTACCGTGAGCTCAAACCCTGAGGAGGAATTTGTGTTGTTTTCTGGAGTTCTTCTCTTTCTTCGGTGCTTGTAAGGGAGAAGTTGACTACTTTAGAGTTGGGGCTAAACCGTTAGAAGGCTGACCTTGGTGTGCTTCTGAGCTTTGGAGTTGCATCTGTGGTATCTGTGGCCCACGTAACTGCACCGCCTCCTCTCCCGCCGAGGAGAATAGCTAATTCCACAGCAACTCATGACATCCAGATGTTACCAGTACAGTACACGGGGACGAAACTTAGGTAGTTGCTGCACGTAAAGCACTTTTACACATTATAGCATTGGGTTTACATACATATTTTTATGTGCTGTGTAGTAAGTTGTGTTATTCACAACATATTTGCGACATGACGCCCATGATGGAAAAGCGTGCGGCATATTCAGAGCTATCAATAAAATGGTAAGATAAAGAGCTACCAAAAATTGGAGAGCTTGGACGTGAAGCAGCTGGAAGAGTCAGGGAATTGGGAGCAGGCAGTGAGCTGGGACCGGTGGCAGTTGCTGGGAAGGCAGTGGAACAGCAGGAGGGCAGCTCCATGCTCCTGGCCATTTTCCCCACGTAATACTGGAGCATCCGTGCTCATTGCTGTTATTAAAAAGCCACAAACCTCAGCTGGGCTTGCCAGCCTTCTCCCCAGGAGGGCTCTCATTTGAAGGGCAATCTTCACGAATCCGATTTGCGTTCCGGAGGCAGCGCTGGTGGAGTCACCGGCTTGGCCCTCGCGTCTCCCGCAGCCTCGCAGCGTGGCATCGCCCGCGTGGCACCGCCCGCATCCTCCGTGCCCTGACCTCGCTCGGGCTTCAGGCCCTTCGGGGAGTCACCGTGCATCATCCACCAGCTCCAGTTCCCCCGAGACTCTGCGCTGACCCGCCCCCGGCCGCGCCCCGAGCCCACCTCCCCGGCCCCCTCCATAGGCAGCCGAGCTTCGCCGGCAAGGCGATGTGAAATTCTGATCCGCGGGTTCGTTTTGTAACCTGTTTTCATCATTATCTCTTTTCCTCGTCACACATCTCATAGGATATCACGAGTGTAAGTATGCTGCTTGCTTGGGCTTTTACCCTCACCTTGCAGTGACTTTATTGTTTGATTTAAATGGAGCACTAAATGATCTAAATGCAAGCTGTCTTTGAAACGGTTCCCTCCGGTAACTTTATCGTCTCAAATGCACTAATTAGAGCTAAAAGAGGAGCTTTTACTCTCTTGCTTTTTTCCCTTATAGATTAATTTAAACAAAGCTTGGCTGTATTGAAGGCGGTGGTTGTTGACAGGGGTGGGGACAGCGCTGAGCTCTCTCTTTCCCGTCCCCTTACTTTTAATTCTTGCACGTAACGCGCAGGGACCATGTTACAGAACCGGGCTCGGTTGTCCCAGGGCTCTGCAGGCACATGCCTAAAGAAATAAAAGTCTTGATCTTCCAAAGAGCTGCTGAGCCACTCGAAAGCATTGCCTCCTCCTTTCAAGGCTGGTATTCTTGGTATCTGGATGCACTGCTTGACCAGGGTGAGGGTGTTTCCTATGGCCAAATGCTGGAAAAGAAGCCGGGCGGTGTTCGGCATCGCCGTCTGAACGCCTTTGGCATTGACCATGTTGCGTCGGCTCGGTGTCAGTCCGCCGGGCTCCAGCGGCAGGACAGAGCTGGCGTGGGCTCCTGGAGCAGCTCTGTAAGCTCAGCCTCTCCCAGGGCTGCAGCCGCTCCCGACGCTGCCTGGTCCCTGGCACAGCACAATGCAAATCCTGCAGGATTTTTTGTCCCGTAGGCAACTTAATTCGTTAATAATACTTAATAGCTTAGTGCCTCTGCCTTCACATGATGTCTGGAGATACCAGTAGCTCCCGTCCCTCCCAGACACTCATCCCCACTTTAACAGCTCCACCTGCGTGGGTTTGTTTTGGGATCAGCGCTCCGACTGTAGTGCTTTTTCATCCTGATCCAGTGGCTTTATCTATGCGACTCCTTTCTAATCATTCAGACAGACACAAAGGTTCTCTTGCATACAGCATGTGTTACTTCAGAAGCATTTCATGGGCCTGAAGAGGTCCCGTGAGATCGGGGATGTCTGCGAGGATGCCCGGGATGAGGGGGCTCTTAGGGCAGAGGATGCTCAGCTGTAAATTCCCGGCACGTTGCCTTGGGGTAACTGCAGCAGGCGGTGATGGGGAGTGATGGGGACAGCACCGGGTGGAGGTTTCTGAAGGTACGGGTCTACTTTCAGCACCCCTGGTGTCCCCACGGAGCCTGTGAAACAGACACAGAGCTCTCAGCCCTCCAGGTAAAGTGCTTTGAGACCCGCCGGAGCCGTACAGCGCTGCCGGAGGTGTCCCGCAGGAGGACGGTCGTTTCCAAAATTCATGATACTGGGACGCCTCTAACCTGTGTGACTTGAAAACCCTGCTTCCCATCGGAGCGAGTGTTCCCTGGTTCCTGCGGCGGAGCAGCTGGCAACCTGCTTTGGTTAAAAAAAACAGAGAAAGAAAAAAAAATAATACTTATTTTGCTGAATAAAGTGCTCCAAGCTATCTTGTTACGGTTGGGAAAGCAGCTCAATTGTAATCCTGTGTCTTTGGGCACTTGTAACTTTAGCAAATTAGCCTTTGGGATAAAGTTGTTATCCTTGTTTCCAGTTCCAAACTGAATGTTTTGGGAACATTTCAGATTCCCTTTGGCTCTTTGTAGAAAGATTGAAGCATGAAAAACCTTAGATTTTTTCTTTTTTTTAATCAGTTAAATAAGTTTCAAGAGGTTTGATTTGTGCTCGGTTAACTCAACCCCCCCGGCTTGATGAAGTGCCAACTTCCCAGGGATTCTCAGCGCTGTGTCCCAGTCACTTTAATGCTTCATTTAGGTCCCCAAACCCGAAAACATGGGCTTATGCGACTCGTCCAAAGCCATCTGCCTCTGCCAGATCTGATTCACCGAGAAAATCATTTACAAATTGTGGTGTTACAAAAGAGCAGTGCCGGCTGAGAACCAGTGGGTTGGATGTTGAGGCCGAGACCTTCAAGAGCTGTTGAAGGTTGACCCTTGTGGGGTGGTTTCCCTTCCCAGCACATGCCCTGCCTGCGTAAAGCTCACGCTCGGAGCATGCAACAAGACCTGCCCCCCAAAATACGCATCCGCGAATGCAAGCGTGCATGAACCCCCAGCTCTGCACGGCGGAGAGAGATGGAGCTGCAGCAGCTTCACCTTCAGGTCCCGTCCCACCACCCGCTCTTCTTGTCTCTGGCTTTTTGGAGGCCTCGTGGAGACCAGGGCGCTACTTCCTGGATTAAATGTAATTTTTAAAAAATACCGATCTCAAGAAGATTTTTAAATTGAGGAAACCACTACTGAATTCCTTCCTTTAATATAAATTACATTATATAATACTGTATAATATTTTAAGTTCACAACTCCAAACCTTTCCAGCTGCCACAAAAGCTGCATCTCTTGGCCGCATGCAATGCACCATTTCAAATGAGAAGCCTTAATGCTGTGGATTTGATGCTAATTTTTTAATTTCCTTCTAATATTACAGCATTGTCATTTACCACTTCAGAAGGTGACGTGGGGATGTAGCAAAAGCTGTTTGGAAGGGGAGGACAAGAGGCTTTAGGGTTTCGTGCATTTTGGTGTTAGAGATAGATCCTACGGTGCCATTGATTGGGATTTGTGGGGTTTAAAGCAAAAATGCAAACTGTGTAAAGCCTGCACATGGCTTGGTATGCCCGTCTTTACACAAATATGTGATAAAAATCGGGGTAGAGCCTTTAGGTGAAGTCACCTCCTCTCTCCATCAGAGCCCGAATACGGGCGCTTTACATGCGACTCCTTCGCGGGGCTTGGTTGCAACATTGAGCCGCGATACTTGTGCTATAACCTCTTTCTCCTCTGCGCAGGATGAGAGACACGAGCAGAAAAAACAACGTTTTTGCCCAGTTTCGGAAAAATGAGAGGGACAAGCAGAAGCTGATAGACACGGTGGCCAAGCAGCTCCGCAGCCTGATCAACAGCCATCACTCGTGAGGGACTCGGGGACCTCCTGCCCACGCCAGACCCTGCACCGCAGCCTTCCACATGCCTGGACTTGGGATTCTTGTTCAAAGAGAATATATGTATTTTTTTATTCACCTGTATAGTATTCATGAAACCTACTCTGATGACAAAATGTTCCTTAAACAGTCCCGGGGAAGATTGGCAGCACTGCTCTTGAAGGTGGAGTCAGGAGTCTCCTGTTATAAACTCCTATTTTCAGGGGTTTATAAAGTGACGGTAAATCCTGAAGCCTCAGAGAGAAGTTCACACCCAGACTATTTTCTTTTTTTTTTTTTTTTTTTTTTAATAAGCCAAATTGAAAGAATCGGTCTGACTTCCTTTTGTTAACTTATTCAGTTGCAGAACAAATGAAAACAAAAAATATAGGGAAGAGTGGTGGTTTCAGGTTCTTCTCATGGGCTCTGGTGAAAGGAGCACACGTGTAGAAAGGGGGTCACCCGTTAGCTTGTCTTGCCAACGTGCGTATTGGATCTAGGTAGGAAAGAGGCAAACTGATTTCCCAACTTTTCTCCTCTTTTTCCTGTAAGGGCTGGTTTCCACCTTAGGCTGCAGATGGCTGGAACTGCAACCCTTCCCCGTGCGTCCGTAATCAGCGTAGCCACCCCCTGAGCTCCACCTCGAGGACCTGCCGGTGTCTTTTGGACCTGCACTGAACGTAGAAAGGGGTTCAGGAGCTGCCTCATTGATTGGATTTGGAAAGGGAGAGCCGGAAAGTAACCCAGCAGGGCGTCCTGCGGCGCTGGTCTGGCGCCGGGGTGCTGCTGCTCGCATCCAGCGCGGCTGGAGAGGAGGGATGCTCAGCAGGGATGCTGCAGAGGCAGACTGGGCTCTCCCAGGGTCCAGGGCACTCCGTTCAGGTTTTTTTCTCTTCCTTGCACCTCTTCTCCGTGCTGGTGTCCCGCCTTCCTTCTCCTCTTGATACGGCGCAATGGGGTGAAGTCCCTCTGCTTCCCTCTGGCTTTGCCCTGCAAACTCGCCGCCGGCCAGGATGTCGAGCGGGAACCTCCTGGAGGTCCCCGAAGCGGAGGCAGCAGGAGATGCCCCATGGAGCGGCATTGCTCGGCTCCCCCCGGCTCGGAAGTGCCTACGGACAAAATTCCCCTCTCTGCTTTGGGGGTGCCCGAACGTCCTCTTGCTCAAATCAAGAGAGCCTTTGAGGAGGACCCTAACGCTACCAAGAGGACTTTAATCCCAGGGTTCGGGTTACAGAGAGAGGGGACTTTTGCCCTTATCTTTTGACTCTAATTACTGCAGGTGAAAGCTTATCCAGCCGGTTCCCCCACCTCCCGAACCCTGATGGTAAAGGGAATTAAAACCTCCCTGGTGTACGTTACAGCCTCGGCGGAGGCGTGAGCCGTGCCCAGGTCCCGCTCTCGTGCGGAGGCGGTGGGTGCTCAGCTCTCCAGCCGCTCTGGACGCGGAGGGCGTTCTGCTGGTTCCTTCTCCTTCCCGTCCCTCGGCACAGGCTGCCGGAGCTGCGGAGGGGCAGGATTGTTCAGACGTCGCCACGTGGCACTTGCAGAAGGGCAGCAGCACTTTCTCGGTGCTTGCAGTCCCTCTCCTGTCTGACCACATGCACTTTCTGCTGTGTGTTTCTTGCCTGGGGAGCTCTTCTGACACTCAAGCGCTGGATGCACGAAGGGGATGGTGCTTTATCTTCCTTCCTTGTTCCTCAGCAATACTTTTTTTTGTTTGTTTCCTTTTTGATAAGGGTACGTGTTAATTGACCCTGAAAGCAAGTGGGCATGTTGTCAGCACTGACCTTCTGGGGCTGTTGTCCTGTCCCAGCAGTCTCCAGCCACGAGGACCAGTGGATTATTCACATTAAGAAGGAAGAACCAAACCTGGCTTTACGGTTCCGTGCTTTTGGGGAAGGAATCGGAGATTCTTAATGCCTCTGAAGTACATGTAAGAAGGACGGAGGCACAAAAGAAGCAGCTGAATGGAAGTTGGTGTTAACGTGGCCAGAAAGGGATCATCTTCATAGGTACATCTACATACAACCCAGCAAAGGCTTTCAGAAGGACAAGTGAAAATGAACTTGGTCCATTCCCTGCTGGCAACCTCTTACCTGCTCTCTGAAATGCTGGACCTGAGCAGGAACCAGCCCAGGGGCTTCACCACGGCCCCTGTGAGCCCCGTGCGATCCTGAGCTCAACCTTGGCGTGCCAAATCCTGCACAACCAAGAAGGAAAAATTGCCCGGCTTGCCGGGCTCCGATAGGCCAAATTGCTGGGAAGAGGAAGCAGGCCAGTCCCTACGGTCCTGGCAGCGATGGGAAAGCCCGCAGCCCTCCAGCCAAGATGTGTCCCACAAGCCGCAGGACCACGGGGCTCTTCTATTCCTCCTCCCCATCCCTCGGTGGTGCTGCCATGGGAGAAGCGTGGGGACGAGAGTGCGAAGGCAGTGGCAAAAGCAGGTGGGATCGGCTGGTTCGAGCATCAGACCTGCTTCTGCTGAGCTCCTACCCAGAGGATGGAGGCCAAACCAAAGACCCAGAGGTCTTCTGCTGAGCTCCTACCCAGAGGATGGAGGCCAAACTAAAGACCCAGAGGTCTTCTGCTGAGCTCCTACTCAGAGGATGGAGACCAAACCAAAGACCCAGAGGTCTTCTGCTGCGCTCCTACCTAAAGGACAGAGACCATCCGATGGTGACTAACAGCGGAAGCTTCAATCCACAGGGCACTTCAGTTAGGGGCCATTAAATAGTAACAAGCACTTTAAAATCCTTCAGAATCAAGCTGCTACAGATGCTGGCAGTGGCGTCCCTGAGCATCGGCAAGCATGACAAATAAAGCACTCCGGCATTTCCAGTTTTTATTAGTGGGAGGATAGACTGTCCAGCCCAATTTTTAACCGCTTTTGTCAGCGCTGGCATTGCCGCCGGGCGAGGCGGTGCTTTGCAGCCAGGATGGTTTTTCTCTCCTCCGTGCTCGGTGCGGGACGAAGGCAGGAGGAGCCGGCAGCGCCGGGCGAAAAGGCATCGCCTCCGCCCCGCCGAGACGCGGGTCGGTGCGAGCAGAAAAAAGCACCCAGCTCCTGCCCCCACCTCGAAACTCCGTGTTTTTTCCCCCAAGGGGTGACCCCTGTATTGCATTGCATGAGGCGTACCCACATAAAAGCCCCAAAGCAGCTGAGTCTCGGGGCAAGACCTTGTTTCAGATGGTCCAAAGAGCTCCCAGCCTTCCGCATCCCACATCTGGGCTCTCTTCCCCGTCTCCACGGAGCTTTAGTTAAAAGCGGAGCGACACGGCATTGCCATGCCTGCCCAGGGTGGATTTCCCCGCTCCCTGTAAGCCCTGCTTGGAGAGGCCGGGGTTGGGATCCTGCAAACCGGCTTCTGGCACTCGGGACTTGCTGCTGGGGAAGTCAAACTCGGCCAAGGGAGAGATTCAGCGAGTTTCTGATTTCGGGAGGTCAAGCGCCTAACCGCAAGTCACAGACCGGGATGAAAAATGGCATTTTGGTGCTCTGGTCCTAATTAACTTTTTGTTCCGAGAGATGCAGTTCCATCCCTTCAAAATAAAATTAATCTTTTAAACAGATTGCTTAAAAAGCCCTGGAAGACATTTAAAATCCCTTCTAAATCTCTTACTAATGATTGGTATCCTCCGATATGGATGGTATTGCTTATGAGGGAAAGGTTGTTGCTATAAATTTATAAGGAGGGTGGGAAGTGGGGGCAGAACCCGCTGCTGTAATCGAAGATTTGCAACCCCCAAAACAAGTAACGCTGCTATTAACACCCCCATGTACATACACTGAACCTTCCTTAGCTGTTTTTTTTTAAGCAGTGGCTGTAGAGAAGACTAGGTTATGCCCCAGCTTCTCCCCGACCCAGCAAACGTATTTCAGCACCAGTGGGGAAAAAAAAATAAACGAACAAAAACCCCCAAGTTTGGCTTCCTGAGAAGGATCCGCACATCTCATCTTCTGTGCAATCTTCAGGGGTTGTGCAGGCAGCCCAGGGCTTGGGAATAATTTTATATACGGTCTCTAAAGTGCTAACTTGCAGCCCAAACCGTACCTATACGTGAGGGGGGTGGTCTCCCTTCGGCGTCGGCGCGTGTGCGTGTGCGTGAGGGAGAGGAGGAGGTTTTTCTGTTGGGTTTTTTTCCATTCCTAAGGCTGGAGTT
>NW_010516448.1:0-305 GCF_000687285.1 Phaethon lepturus
GACTCGTTATTTAGACGTTTTTGTAACGGGGTACGTAACACCTGCTCCAGATGTGATGTAAATACCAGACTGTGAAATAATAAATTCATTTTAATCTCTGCAAAGGATCTCTTCATTCAGCGGCGAAGGGGGGCTTTGGGAGTGCTGCTCTTGCTGACCGTATCCGAGGTGGAGAGGCTGGGGGCTCTGCCTTGGCCATTCCAATCCCAGCTGACTTGTGCAACGGCAGCCGCCCTCATTACTCATGCAACTTCCTAATTCTCTGGCTCAGTAAAATCTTTTGGCTGTGACTTAAACTCTCTAAT
>NW_010516448.1:469-734 GCF_000687285.1 Phaethon lepturus
AGCGGGCTGATTTTCGTCTTGATTCCACTGATGCTGGCGCAGGGATGAGGCTGCCCGTGTCTCTCCATCTCTGCATGCTGAGATCTGACCACCAGCAACCTTCTGCAGCTCCGGGGGGCCGGTAGCCGTGCCTCGGAGCCACTGATGTGCTGCCAGAGCACTTGTCCTGTCACGGGCCCTGCGTGGCTCAGCTGCTGGGTTACCCGGCAAAGGGCTGTAGTGTTTGGATACGGTTTTTGTTATTATCCATTGCACTGGCTGGAAC
>NW_010516448.1:767-1140 GCF_000687285.1 Phaethon lepturus
TGCTGCAGAAGCCTCACAGAAGAGGAGCCGGCGGCTGCCCACGCGCCTGGGGCCGTTGAGCTCTCCCGACATCAGGACATCCCTGAGCTCCTGGTGGGACAGCCCCGGCTGTGCGGTGGCTTTCTGTCCTGGGCCTAGCACAGCTGAGTGATGAAAAATACCCTTGAGATGTCTTTCCTTCATCAAAGGAGTGAGACAAGCCAGGGCCACAAGTTATCAGGCGAAGGGACACACAGCAGCAGCCTCCGTCCCTGGTGAGAAAAGACTAAGATGGACAAAAAATACAGAAGAAAACACTGTCATCTTTCTGTACCTCTCCTGCTGCAGAGCCATATCTGGCAGGACATCTTACCAGTTAAAAACGGCAAATGGA
>NW_010516449.1:0-229 GCF_000687285.1 Phaethon lepturus
CGACGGAGGAAGGGGAAGAGCCTTCTGCAGGCGTCCATGCCCCAGCTGGGTGACAGATCACTCCTTCCCAGGCTCAGACCAGGGTCTTGTGCCCAACCCATGCTTAAAAGCACCCCAGGAGCATCCCCGGGGAGGCAGAGGGGTGCAGCACCAACTTTTTCCACCCTCAGCACTCACCTCATCCCCCAGCACACCCAGCTTCCAGTCCCAGATCCCTCAGCTGCACTTT
>NW_010516449.1:576-16647 GCF_000687285.1 Phaethon lepturus
GCTCCAGGCTTTTGCGGGACAGAAGCGCGCTGGGGGAAAGGAGGTGAAATCGCGCAGTATTTCCCCCCCACCATCTTTTGCACAGTCCCTCTCCCTTCTTCCTCCCCGCCTCTGCACGCACGGAGGTTTCAGTGCCAGGCCAAGCTGGATGCCGTCCAGAACAGAAAAGCCAGAGAGAAGGGAAAGGAAAAAAAAAAAAAACACCAGAAAAAAAACTTTCACTGCACAGAGCAGACTTACTTTTTGTCGGTCTCGGAGGTGGGGTGAGTTCTGAAGCGCGCTGCGGTATTTAAATACCGCTCGGCGAAAGCAAGCCTGCGCCAGCACGCTCGGCGCCGAGAGAAGCGGCCAGCCAGCGTGGGAAGGCTTGGCGCGAGCCGGGACTCTGCTTTGGGGTCGGAGGGGATTTGAAACTCGTGGAGCACCCCACATGTGATGCCTACAGGTGGTCCAGCAGGGCGGGCGGCGGCAGCGTGGCCCTGGCGCTCGGGGTCCCCGTCCCGGCGGTGCCTTTTTCTAAGGGGAGCAGCCCGGCTCAGCCACAGTGAGATGAGATGAGATGCCGGCACGGCTGGAAACATCTGCAAATTGTTTGGCACCAGGACAGTTCTAGCGAGGGAAACATTTCTAGGCTTTGCTTAAATGCGTGTTAAACTCAGGTTCAGCCAAGCATTTGCAGGTGATGGGGCGAGGTGAGTGTAAGGAGCAGCTGGAGTGTTGAGAAAGGAAACCACAAACCCAGCAGCTTGAGACGACGGGAGGATCCGGCTGCCGCGTTGGTCTGCACAAGGCAGGAGGGTTTAGGACGAGGGTTTGCCTCCCTGAACCCCGCCTGGCTTCATCTGCTGCTGCGGTCGGGGTTGCAGCCGGCTGGGAGCCGTGGATTTACCTTCTGACCCCGTGCGCTGTGCACCCAGGAGGATGCATCTCTGCAGGATCCATCCTCCTTCCCCCATAACGGGGCTTCTCAGCTACCAGGGCTCAATGCCAGGGCTTGCCCTTGAGGCACAATGTTCAGAGACAGTCTTTAAAAATAAAGCTACCTGCCCAGCAATGGTAAATATTCTCAATTATCCAGCAGTCTCCCAGAGCAGATGGCTGCGAGGGAGCTCAGCTCAGGCCCTACAAGGCATCTGCTCTCCTTTCCTCCCCACTCTGTGCTGGTTTTGTGCAGGTGCAATAGAAACTACTTGTCACCTGCAGCATTTTATCAGGGGCAAAGACAGTATCAGAGGCACCGCAGCATCCAGCAGCAGCTGCTAGCGGATTGCTTTTGGACGGAGCCAGAGGGAATCGGGGCTGTGGCAGGGCTGAACGCCTGCTGACGGGGTCTCGCACACCCCTGCACCCCTTGCTGTCCTACCTGTCCCCATTTGGGATGGGGCTGAAGGGCAGGTCGTGAGCCAGGTGATGGGAGAAGGACGCACTGAGGACATGCAAGATTCACCCGTCCTGGTGCCCGTCACAACGCGAGATGGCCGAGATGCCGCACAGCTGCGGCATGTTTCTGCAGAAAAGGTACAACCGGGGGGCGAAGCGCCCTGCACGCTCGGCTCCTGGGGCAGGAGGGAGCACAGGGCACCGCACCCTTGCAAAAAAGAACACGTAGCCCTAAGGGATTAAACCCAAAAGCTGTCAAATTCATCCGTTCAGCTGCTTCCCACCACAATCGAGTGCAACAGCCATAACGCTGAAAGCTCAGCTCTGCGTGTACATCCACACCAGCACCAACAGGGTGGTTTAGAGAGGCAGAACCTTTTCCACACCAGCCTGGCGCTGCTCCTGAGCGAATCTCTTGTGATCATTGCAGATGGTCTCAGGTCGAAGTAACACGCTTAAGATCACGAGGGGAGGCGGAGGTCTGTGGAGCAGATGTAACTCCTGACAGCTAATGCCAAGCCAGGAGGAAACTTTCAACTGAAACACCAGCAAAAACTGGGCACAACTCCAAAACTGAGGGGGCTTGGCTGTATAGCAAAGATCCGGAAGGGAACTCATGGCCAGGATTTACATTGAGGCAAGATGGAGCCAAAATACTTAGGGCCGAGATGGGGTCCTCCCACCCTCAGCAGTCTGGAGCCAAAAGGAGAGGGGCCGGGGAAACAGCACAAGGGCTGAAGTTGCATCAGCTGCAGCCCTGCAAGTGCACTGGGGCGAGCAGCTTCTCCTGGTCAGGGAGTTACCCCCTCGCACGAGGCTTTGGAAACCTTGCAGAGCAGAGAGCCCACGGTCCCGGAGCCGCCCAGGGTCCCAGCTGCAGGGGCGGGGAGGGCAGGAGTCACTCGGGAAGGAGGAAAAGGCTGGAGGGGCAGGTTTGGGGCAGGAGGGATGTGTTATTGTGAAGAGGGCATTTGTCTGCCCAGGCGGAAGGAAGAGGCAGGGGATGGCCCCGCTCCCAAAGGCAGGTGCACAGCTGAATTTATCCAGGGGAAGGAAGCAGGGAAGGAAGTGAGCCCAGAGTGCTGGACGGCTCCATTGCAGCTCACGGGCAGTCGTGGAAAGAGGCCCAACAGCGATGTGGCTTCGCACGGCTCGGCAGGACACAGCTGCGGCGCCAGGCCAGGCTCTCCCCGGCCACGCGATGCCCTGCACGGCATGCCCCCAGTGGCACAGCACCCCACCAGCACAGCACCCCGCCGGCCAGGGGGTGGAGGCTCTGCGTGCTTGTGCAGACCACAAGACACAGCAAAGGGAGCAGTAGGTTTGCTCCGGTTATTCCCAGAGAGGCAAAGGACATTCCCACAAAAGTTTGCCTCCGATATGCAGCATCAGGAACAGCCAGTTCCCCGTTCCCACTCCACCGAGGCCTGCGCAAGCTCCGAGGTAGGGAGTAGGAACTTCCACAGCTGCGGATCAGAGGGGACTGGAGTCTTGCTGTTTTCTAAGGCACAGGGGAAAAAAACAGGCACAGATGAAAAAGGACTAGAGTCAGCATTTTAAGTGAGGGTAAGAACATTATCCTTCAGTCAACACTTCCTTGATGGCTGCAACAGCCGCCTTTCACAAGCCAGGGTGTCTTCCCAGGGAGCAGGACTGGCTCCCGGGGTTTCTGATACATGTCCCTGGGGCGACAGGGGTACGTGGGCAAATTGGGTTTTGAGATGCTGCTAACAAGAGCCTCTGGCTGCAAGACTTGCTCCACCGCTCCTAGCAGGAACTGCTGCCACATCCTTGGCCTTGGGGTCTCCTCCAGCCGGAGGCAGACAGCAGGCAGCACAGAGGGAAGGAGGCAGCTCCTACAGCACCAGGTTCAGTTGTGAAGACCCTGACCCACAAAAGCCTGGAAATCAGCAAAGCAACCTGGAAAATTATAGCAGGATGGTTGCCCTCCCCGAGGCAGCTATCTAGGACACCAGGGTAGGGGAATCATGGGTCTAACACAGTGCATCCCACCATGTTATCGACCACATAGGAGCAGCCTGGGCATCTAAGTGTTTTTTAAGCACAAAACTCACCCCGAGTTCACAGAGCTGAGTAGACAGGCTCATGCGAGCTGTCTGTGTGCTGGTAGCTCAGAATAAGGAGACAAACCTTCCCTCTAGCGGCTGTACAGCACCCAAGTCTTACAGTTACACTTCTCTTCCCACACCAGGATTAACAGCCTTGTTTTCACCAGCTCTTAGGCTCAACACGGGTCCTAAGTGCACCAAATGTCTTCCAAATGTGCTGAGGCTACACCAGGCAGCCAGCAGCACGGTTCATGCACAGCTGAATCACAGGCAGCAGAGTAGCCACACAGCCACGAAACACCGCTGGCCTACTTCTGCAGCAGGGATGGTTTGTGGGGCCAATTCTTCAGCTGAGCTACTCCCCCTCACAGCAAGCATTTAGCAGAGGATCAGGCCGAGAGTTTCCGAGAGTTTCTCGAGGATGTTTTTATTATTGGTCTTTATCCCAGTTTCAGCCTCATCACCACCGCAACAGTCAGCGCAGATCCTAGACTGTGCTGCTGAACTCCTAACCATAGCACAAGCACACACACTAGCACATACGTTTCCAAAAGGACAAAGTTTCCACTTTTCCACTTACAAATTAGGAAGGTTACTCACACCCTGTCAAACTTGCACCCTAGAACTGGGCTGCCAAATATTAAACCAACTCAGTTGCCCATGACCAAGATGCTCTGACGGTACAGCGTGTCACACTGCAGGGCCATTTGCTGTCATAATCTGTATTAACATTAATCTGTATATATTATCTAATACATCTAATCATGATATTATCATCTGTAGGAATACACATTATAATCTGTAAACAGATCATACAGGAATACAGCAACTGAAGCTTCCCTGCTCACAACAGCATTTCAGTGGCACAGTCCATCGGACTGGATTCCTGGAGAAAACACAGCGGGAACACTTTCTGGGGCTGCACCAAACCCCGTCCCCAGCAGCAGATCAGGGAACACCTCCCAATGCAGCTTTCAGCCTCTGCTATAGCCCTGCCATTGCACACACATGCACGTACAAGGCTACCCCACTCTTTGCTCCTCTGCTCCTCAGGGAGATGCAGCCAGCACCAGATGATTGACACCAAGTCAGTCATTTCTGTGCCACGTGGTCTCGTCCTGACACAAGGAGGAAACATGTTACGACATGCACTTCAAGGCACATGAATACACCTGGAGGAAAAAAAAAGTGCTCTTGCTCCCTCCATCAGTCAGTTCTGCCTCTGCCAGGGACAGAAAATGCAGTCTCTTGCAAAAGGGCTGCAAGGTGGCATGATCAACTTGGCCTTTTCGGTTTGGGCCTTATTTAAAAACCATTCCAATGCATGCAATGCAAGAAATGTTTCCTGTTCTTGATTTTGCCATTTCTGTCTGTCTTAAACCCTTAGAGAAGTTTTTAACTTGTGATTAATCACGTGATGGGTTGAAAAAAGCTACTTAAAATTACAGGTAGTGACTGCTCACAGCCTTTACTAGAGACTTTAGTCGTTTAAGCTCAGAAAGAGGCTCAGGTATAGATTTGGAAGCCTTGAATTTCACTCCTGTTGCCCATTACTCTTCCAGATATGTTGTATTATAGCTATATTAAAAATGAATACAGCAACTTTGACTTCTTCAAAGCAGGAAGTGAATAATGACTTATTTCAGCTAAGGAAAAATGATAAATGGAGCATGAATGCTGTAAAACAGAAGTAGAAAGGCTCCTTAATAAAGGTGATTTGCAGTTCAGATTATAACAGCCCTATCCACATCTCCTCTGCTTATTCCCCTGCTATGCAGGCTGCTACGCACACACTCACAGACTCAACGCAATCAGAAACAAGACGATGACATTATGGGGAGCAAGACCACCTTCTTGCAGCAGAGCCCCAGGGGAAGATGCGCCTGTTGTAGAAACACCTTAAAATTCCCTGAATGGACAGTTATCCTCCAACATATACAAGTCACTGCTAAAATAGACCCCAACAATAAAACCTTACAATCTACCTTTAGTGCTTAGCTGAACAATGTTCATGTCCAAAGAATGGGCTGAGTAAGAATAGGGTGACAGCGAGTCTTACAGCACCACGGTCCTACAATCACAGTAGCAAACAGGTTGTGCAAGAGCCCTGTGTAACTAACCAAACCTCCCTATCAGGTCACGGTTACAGGTAGCACAGAAAATCTGTTACTAGCCCTGCCCAAAAAAATTGCTCTTCCTCTGACAGACAAGTTGCCTGCCCTTCTTGCCCCCGTTTCTTTGGCAAAGGAGGGAATGCTTACCAGCCTCAGCAGGCTGATGGGAAGACGCTATGTGGCCTGGACATTACAGATAATTACTGCTAAGGGCAAGTTAGTTCCAGGGATTTGATGGGGATATGGGAAATATTTCAGCATTGCTCCTGGGAAGCTCCTGGCTGTCCTCTCTTTTATTTGCCCACCTGTGCAGTGGTGGTACGCTGGCGCTCCACACACAGACTGCGCATCACTTGGCACTGCTGCAGTATGCCCTTGTCCACAGATGCACTGGCTGCCTCTGCTGGGAATGAAAACAAGAAAAGCTCAAAGCATGAATGCTTTGGGATTCTTCTGATGAAGGCAGGTTTAAAAAATTGAACCAGCTGTTGTCCTTAAAAGCCAGATTCTTACCAATGCTGTTAAAGCTTCTGGGCATATTCACACCAACGCATTTTTTCATGTGTTGTCACTTACCAGTTGGTGGTTCTAGCTCTGTTACTATGGAATTCCATCTTGCTTTTATTGGAGATAGTGGCTTTCTTGAAATGGAACAAGAGCTATTTTTTGTCGCTCCAAATACCGTTTGTAGAGTTACCTGACGAGCTACCAGTCTGAGAAAAATTAATTCTATAAAGCATGCAATAATTCCTCTACACTATTCAAAGCTATACAAAAATAAAACCATGTTTATAATATCCTATTCCTCAAGAAAAACATCTCAGGATGTTTTGATGTGAAAAACACAGCAACAGGATAAAATTAATATATCAATTAAGAAGCATAAAATTCCCAGAACAAATCTAATCACTCTAGTTTTTAATCCTGAGAAAAACACAGGCCACACTACACATCTGTGTAAGGAACCCCACACACAAAGTAACAAAGAGGAGTCTGTTTTAGAGCATCAGTCCTATTCTCTTTTCTTGACAGACAAATTCCACACAGATTAAAAAGCATTGGACCATGCAATTATAATGGTGGAGGGCATTTAAAATGCATTTACTGAGAAGAAACAATGATTGTTATCTGTCTCCTGATGTCAGTATAGTCCATCACATAGCTCCCCTTCTCTCATTTTATTTCAGATTTCAAAAATACAACATGCAGCAGTGAGTTACAGGACAGGAAAACGGCTCATTCTGATGAAGTTACACTGAAGCACAGGGCTCCATTTCAGCAATTAGTCATTGTCGTTCAAATGGCTCAAGTCCTCGTCTGGCATCAGTACCAGACATGCTTGACTATCACACTCCCAGGATGTCTCCAGACCCTTTCTGCAGCTAAACCAAATTCATAAAACAAAAGATGGGACCACCCCAGCTAGGAAACCCACTGCCTGCTGCTGGGTCTCTTCACCCGCTATGACTTGTCAGACTCTATGACTTGTCAGAAACCTGAGCAGGTCTCAGTTCTCGTCCAAGTCCGCTTTGCTCAAGCTCTGCTATAACTGACATATATTTAAATTCACTAGATCTGTGGTTGAAGGTCTCCACTAATTCGTAGGTCTCAGAACGCTCCGTTGCATAGAAGAGCTGCACCTGATTCGCCAAGCACTGTGCTTCATGGACCACCTGCAAGTTAAAAAAAAGCATCTGTTACCATTAGGTTTTGTTGTATTTGAGTATCCCATTGAAAAAGACTCTTCCGCAGCTGAAAGGCTGCAGTCCTACTCATCAAATGACTCAATTCCAAGTCACCTTAGTTTTGCAAACCTCTTAACAAACCATCCGTCTCTTGTTCCTGACCTACTTACAGACTTCAGCACTGTACCTACACTCTCCTGCTGAGCATACACCTCAGAGGTCAGAGATGTCTTTCGTGATGCCTGCCTACTCTAAGGCACCGGAGAGGCACCAAAGTCTCATCCTTCCCTTCTTCCAGTTGACCTATTTGCAAAAATTGATTGTTTGGTCTGAGATACCAAAGGGCAAATGCATTACCAAGACTCCTCAGCACAGAGTTTCAGAACTGGTGTAAGTAGGTCAGTTAGAGGTGGGATGCTTTAGTTATCTTGTTCCACCAGCATAATCCCTAGTGCTGTTAGTCCCAGCACCGTACTATGACAGATACGCAAATAACAGTACACCCACACAGAGGGAAAAGAGCAAAGGCACGCTGAAACCTAACACAAAGCTCCAGAGGTCTCCTGATTTGATGAGCAGCATTAAGCTTCACTGTTTTAACTTGTGGGCAGGTAGCAACAGCTTTAATTTAAATTTGCTTCCGTTAATAAGAAAAACAGAAGCGTTTCTATTTTTTTTACAGCAATAAACTATAATACCCAGAGTAAGGAAGCCAGGGGGGAAGAGTGAGCTGAAATCACCAGATAGCCAAAGACTGATGATTTCCTTCCAGCTTTCCCTAGTATTAGGTAGGTTAGGTTAAAGAAATCTAGTGAGACCACTCTTTGGGAAAGGGTTTTTTAAAGACCTTAAATTTGGTTTTAATTCAAAACTATAGGAAGAGTTGCAGCATAAAATGAAGAAAGCCAATGAACAGATTTCTCTTACCAGGAACTTTGAGTCCATTTCTGCTGTCATTAGTACTATGCCTTTTTCCTCCTGCAGCTCAGGATAATGGTACAAGACCAACTGGCTAGGAGCAGTTTCACCCTGAGTCTGAAGGAGATAAATATCCCATAAGTATCCCATAAAGAACTTTAGCTCTATTGCAGATTTGGAGCCTTGATTACAAAACTTCTGAGTATTAACTGCTATGGAGACAGTGATTTTTCAGAGCTTAAGGGCAAGTTCTAATTAAAAGTTCATTATTCCTGGTATTTACAGAGAACAAGGGATTTGCAGAGTTAGGTTGAGTTTTTTCTTGACTAAAGACTATTTTGCATTTAAAAGAACCTGTAACTTCCAGAAAGACATTTCATCTCATAGCATCTACTGGTATTTTAAGTAGCTTGCACAAACAGTTCTAAGAAGTTTGGCCCTTGCTTCTATTTTCAAACTGTTTGACTTCTACCTCATTGTCCTTTAGAGACACTTAATACCCATAAATTTACTAAGTACACATAATTAATGGAAGTTTTTCCCTGACAATTTTCAAGTTAAGCTAGACAACCTGTTCACTAAACTATTTACAAAATATTATATATTGTAATATGCTGATATTATATATTTCTGGATCCTAAGTTTTTTTTTTACTTTTTATTTCAACCACTCACCTGAATGTTTATTAGGGAAGTGAAGTGCAATTCTGTTCCTGACCACTGCCCCACAAAGAACTCATAGCCTTCTTTTCTTGGCAAAGCATATAGAAACTGTAGAGAAATGATTAAAAAAAACCCAAACAATTCTCCCTTTCATAGAATAAAGTGATGCCTCTGTCATAGTGGTCTCCAGCATAAATTCTTTAGCAAGAGAGCCACAACAGAAAAAGGGGTTTCTTTGCCCCACCAGGAGTGATAGGACAGCAGGAACCAGACTTCAACACAGACAATAAACCAGCATTACCTTATCAGTATTATTTCATTAGCAAGTATGTTGGCACATATTTTTATCAATATTATGAGACAGTCAAAGGAAAGGAAAGGACAGGGAGAACGTTCAGACTCTGACCTTTTCATTCACTTCTAGAAAATTAACAGCAGAAATGGTAAAATAGAAGATAAGAAGCATTTAGAGTTTTTAAATCCTGTAATTTCACCAACTGTTCCAGAATTGGCAGCAAGTATTTTCTCTCTAGAGATTTGTGGTCTATTTGGCTCCATAAGGCTAAGGACTTGCTCACTTTCCCACACCAAGGGAAAGGACAACATGGGAGCAGAAAAACAGGCAGGATACCTGACTAAATGCCAGTGCACTGTACAGAAATGCAGTTAAAGCTATAAATAACTTTCCAAGCTCTGAGTAGCTTGGGAAGTCAGATATATTTGATCTTGCTCTTGGCAACTGAAATATACAGGACCAATCCATCAATCCAGTAAAGTCTCCCATTCAGATCTACAAAAGTATTCAACGCAGCAAAGTCTAGCTACTTGTTTTCATAAAGGAGTGAAGCATGTAATTTCTGTCTCAGCACAGTGAAAATTGCACAAAGTCCATGCCTCAGTGCACAAATTACTGTAAAAACACAGTACTTTCAACAGAAAACAATACTAATCCAGCAGCATGTGGTATAAAACTGCAGAATATACTCTTTATCTTATTAGCTGTTCTGCTCTTTTGTAGTTTAATTTCTTCAAAGCAACAACGTGATCATTCACACAGGAATCTTCTAATTGAAGCTTACAAGATACCCACCAACCCACCGGAGAAATAGTGAACCCAAATCTTGGGAATCCACTCATTCCTGAAATAACCATATTAAGCATTCTCAGTATTTTATGCTTTGTCATGCCAGCATGACACCTAAGAAACAATCCACAGAGTATTTACTCCCTATCTTTAATAGAGGGTTCATCTACACCCAATTCCCTCCTTACTTCTCCTGTCACAGCTGTCAAATTACGATCCTCTGCAACAGAACTTAGACTACTCAATTTTGCACTGCCATATAGTCTTTTTTGACAACTCACACTCCCACGAGACAGAGATGCATTTACACAGCATACTGCCTGCCCAGTTTGGCTTCCATATAAAGAGCTCATATTCGCTTACCAGTATTTACCTATCACAGATCACTAGTATGGTGAAGAAAGCATAGCTATGCACATTTACAATCAGGAAACACAAGGTGATAGATGACAAGGTTCAGCTCGTTCTGTGGACAGAACCCCAACACATTGTTTTCTTGCCTTTTTCCCTTTCAGATACTCCTGCCTCTCTTCATTGCCAGTAAACAAACATAAAAAGGAAGAGGAGCAACTCACACCAACCATAAGACAGGAGAATTCATTTTCTCCATGTGCATGCAACATAATGCCATGGTGACACGTAGCTATAGCTAACAGCAGTTCCTTCAGGTTAAAGCAAGGATGTTTTATGCAATAAGGAAAGATACGCAGGAACATCAGTGGAGCTGGCCTGCGAGGCCTGGCTCTTCACAACACTGCACGGAAGAGAGTTAACCACAAGACATCAATTAATGGAAACTGGAGGCATGTAGTTAAATCCATTCCCTGGGAGTTTCTGTGCTTTTGCTACTAAACCCTGCATCTCTTCCATCTATATATCTGATACCCAGATCAAACTGTTTAATACATATGAATAGCCACTGCTTTTATCTGAACACTAAAACAAGTATTTGAACACCTGGATTTTACTTATTGAGCTGATACAGTAAGTCTGAATACAGGAGGGTCGAAAGTTTATGAATTAGGCTTTAAAGAGGAGAAATGCATTACAGCTATACATCCATGCACTGCAAGTCTCTGCCATACGTACCGATGGACATTTCTGGGCTCTCTTCCATATTAAATCAAATTTTTCTGCCTTTGGGGAAGGAGAAAGAGAAATTTAATTTTCGTAACACAAACATGGATGCACAGTTATCCAGAATCACCTCATTAACCTTTACAGGGTACAACTTCCATCTACAGAAGGTCTCACTGCGGGAACAGCTAACGACGAGTGCATGGAAAACTGCATTTAGCTATTAGTTATCTAAATGTCATTGGTACCCTGTTTTAACAATGCTGACTCTAAGATGCAGCAGCAGCCTCCTTGAATTCAAAGCTTTATTCCGTGGAGGTGGGGGGCTTACATTAAGGCTTACATTAAGTCCTGTTTCAGTAATAGCTCCACTATATCATGTGGTGTCAACACTTGAGCAAGATGACATATCCCTGGCCTCAAACTATAGATCTTACATCATGGTCATCTATTCTTCAATATTAAAGAGCAGCCTAGATATTTACTCAAATAATATACTTATTGCTTAGATTTATATTAAACCCACAAACTTATTTGGTCATCGTTGATGAAACCTGGCAATCTCAATCATGTGTCCTCTGCATTCCCCCAAACCTTTTGCCTGTTCTTCTCTTTCCAGCACCATGTATTAATACCTACTCTAAGGTGTTCATGAAAGAAAACATATGCCATTCATCAACACAAAATTCCTCCGGGTGTGCTTTTGAGCACTCACGAATTACACGAGGCCTTTCTTCCAGCCAACAAAAAGCTTCTGGCAAAAGTCATAGGTTTCTCCCCTGACGACACCATGAACTACTTCCTAATGTGCCTATGATCTGGTTTGCATTAAAGCCTTAAAAGCTTCCAAAGCTCCTCTAAAACGGTGCAAAGAGCAGCGCCAGCCCCACTAATGAAAGAGCTACGCCATCTTAACTGAAGTCCCTGGCTTTGGCCTTCTGCTGCAGTTAATGTGCAGTTCAAACTATTTTCACAACATCCACATGTTGGGACAACTGGAACACAAAGCTGCTTGACTTCAAAGCCCATGTTGCCATTTTCAGAGCATACAGCACTTCATACATTTACAATACAGTCTCCCACTGACTTTAGCTGCAGCTTGAAGAGCCAAGTACAATTGCAAATCAGATCCCAGATCTAAATGAGGTTTCGAGAACTGAAGGAACACACAGTTCGTGCCCAGCTGTGAAAAGACCGATTTAAGAGATCACGATCACATACAGACTCTGAAGCAAAGAATAAAAAGAAATCCCAAAAGCGAAAAAAACCTCCTTCAGCCTAACGCAGATTAACAACAATTAGCATCTGGTAAAGTTATCAGGAATAAGAAATATGACCTTATCACAGGAAGCACCATGCAATCTCAATGAAAGACAGTGCTGCCAATAATTTTAAATGTATGAAAGTAAGTCATAAGTGATTAGCCACGTGCCAAGTTATTAGCCAACTGCTCTAACACTGCCATATTAAACTTCGAGTTAGCAGTCCATGCTGCAGGGAAGAGGGGAAAGAAATGAGCAACTCTAAGTAAAAATGATGTGAAAATACAAATGCTACCTTAAAAGATACTAGGGCCCTGTGAAGAGTATTAGATACTCATGAAAAAAATACCTGGAAATTCAAGCCAGGTGTGCAGAAAATAGTACTAGCTTTATTTAGACTGATGTAAGTGAGGAAAAAAAGATACACATTTTTGCAAACAAAAGTCCTTACTTGGGGCAATAAGACCACTCAATCTGGAAAGTTTGTTCTTGAAACTTCATTTTCCTTCAATGACTGCTTTTAAAAGCAACAGAATTGCAGAAAGTGGCAAGGTTTGCACACTGGCCTTTCAAGTGCATAACTACAGGGGAACTACTTACAGGAATAACAGCATAAACCGTATCTTTTGCAGAAAAATACTGATTCCAAATCTGGAGGAAACAAAGGAGATGAGCTACAGTTAACATCAAGCACCTAGCAGTCATACTAAATGCTTTAAAAAGAATTCCATTTGTCAATTAACCTTTGTAAGCACCTTAAGAAGTCATTTTTCCAATCAAGCCTGACTGACTTTCCTGCTAACGCAATACACTTCTCCTAAAGCTCCACAATACTTGTACCAAATGACAGATTTCAACAAGGTAACAGAAATAAGCAGTGGGCTCAGAGGTGGCTCAAGATTTACTAGCCATCAGAAGTGCTTCTTACATTTTTCCCAGTAATCATGCTAATGGTTTCTACAGGGTTTGAGGTTTTTTGGAGCTTTTTTAAATAAAGAACAGGACAACACTTTGCATAATGCTCCTCTGCATTCACAATCTTTTTCTTCACCACAGCCAGATGGCAATACCTACATAAAAGCTCAGGGTCCTTAATAAACGGACAAGTACAAGCAAAAGCCCAGAATCCAGGACTTTCAGTTGTTCTTCCCCAGTCCTACATAACTAAGAAGAATTAGAGTAAAATGTTTAAACAATGAAAGAGAGAGAAGAACTCAAAAGGAAATTCATTAGTCCAATCCACTCCCTAACTGGTCGCACACCATCCCCTACAAAACACATAATTACTTCTATAGTGTTCTCAAGCTATCAGGAAAGCAGCTAGATTTCTGCCAGAAACCATGCCAGAAGGCTCCTTCATATGTGCTTAAATGATCATGCCTACACAAAGTTTCTTGGCATATGGTCCAATTAGGAAAAAAAATACAAGATCCAACCCAAGCTACATCAGAAATGTGGAAGAGATGTGACTTGTAACTCAATAAAAGGCAATAAAGTGCAAAGCCAAGTAGATATTAGGGAGAATAACTTGATCCACACTGTTCTTCAAACAAACAGATCCACCCACCTCCTTCTTACCCTAACCAACTTTAGTGAGAGTACAGACTCCTGAGTGACAGATAACGCAAGTAAAGATAAAAGATGGCAAAGGCTTTTTTATTCCTGCAAAACAGTCATAGCATAATCCACATGAGCTACTGCTAGCGTTTCCCTTCATGTGGCTTCAAACCTGACAGGAGCATGCTGATGCCAATTCAACTGCTACGTGTTAAATAGCAACAATAAGAATTACAATAGAGACAGGTTTTGAACGATCAAGTCTAGATGTATTATTTATCAAGTAGGTGCATCCTAGGTGGACTTATCTATACAAAGAAAACTTTATCTTCTATTATTGCTATGTATGTGAATGTGCTTTTTATAAATATACATCCGTAGCCATGTTTTATTTTTCAGTCTAAGTAAAATTTCCAGCCTCACATGTAGATTACTATTAAGCACAGATGTGGAGGAAACTTTATTCCATTTAAATACATCACCTGTTTTATCTCCTCTGCTGATTTTTCTTTTACCATCTCAACATTAAGAATTGAATCAAGCGTCTGCAAGAGAAAGCATAAGGATTTTGGCATGGTGACAGTTCTCTGATTCAAGTGAGAATCCAGAATGAATGAATGCAATTACAGAGACCAAAAATCAAACTGGAGGAACTTGATTTAATTTACAATGTGACTTAAGTCCTTTGAATTGCCAAAGAAACTAGTAAGTCATAAGCAGTAACACACCGAGAAGTGGATTCACACACAAAGGCAGAATAGAAGAGATTCTGTCAGGACACAGACTATCCTTTGCTCCAGTTGTGCAGCTCTCTACTGAAGCTGCAAGAGGAGCTGCAGCCTTTCCCTTTCAGCCATCTGAGACACATGCTCTGTTGGCAGATTTACACAGAAAGTTTGCCAAAATACAAGAACATGAAGGAATAAAACCATTCTCTTGTCCCTCTGCTGGCTGATCTTTGGAAATGTATTTACATGCTGTAAAGGAAACTTAACCCTTTCAGCTTATTACTGTCAGCTGTCAGTACAGATCCCCTAACTTGTAGGAACTTCCAGGTTGTCAAGAGAGAAAGGACCAGGTGATAAAAACAGACTGACATGAGTTTTAAGACTTCAATGTGATCCGAATAGAAAATTAGTATCTTATACCAAGCGCAGCACAAGGAACATTAGTTTTGTCTCAAGAAGTTCTTGGCTGAAGCATTGACTGTAGCAACACAAGTTAATCTACATCTTTCATTTGCCAGCATGTTCCCTCCTAACACTTAGGTTCATTTCCCTTACCTTATCTTTTGTGAACCCTCCCTTTGATGTCTTTGTGCCCAAGCCTTCTGCCTAGAAGAAAACATTCTTCTTTAGTTTTTGTAGCTGATGCTTTAATACCATTTATTTGCCTTCCCTGCCACACATGACATGCCTGCTGACAAGATCTCCTCAGTATGAGCTCGAATTTAAGATCATTAGAGATTGCTGTGGTGCATTTTATTACAATAAAATATTGGTTAGGAGAATAAGAAGATTAAGTTACTTAATCTGAACTATGAATTTCAAGATCAGGAAGGATTAAAGCAAACTATTATGCATTTTGGATCCAATATTATTGAACAGCTTGCTTTCATTCACTACAAAAGCATGATCATGCCACTCTATCGGGCCAAACTAATCTGGAACTAATTAAACACTTAAATAAGGCCTTGAGCACAGAATTTACTGTCTGAAAAACATTATAATATAGAACAATATTTTTAGCCACCAGAGTGACATTCTGGGTCTCCTTACTAACAGGAACACTGCATGTTTGTAGCATTATGATGATCTTTGATAAGTTACATTATAGCTTATGTGAATTACAAAATAAATTGGCCTTGCCTTTTCCTCCATACATTTAATAAACTCTCCTTGCTTGCAATATCCCACGGGCTGCTTTTTCACTTCATTTCTTTTTTCCATACGGGACTCAAACACATCTGGACTGGATCTGAAACAGAAAAGGGACTATTAACACTACCGGATGATTAACACCATTTGGCCTTTTAAAACGTTTACTGTGGCACTGATACATGTTCTTAACTTAAATTTTTAAGTTGTTAGTAAAACAATCACTTATCAAACTGATCATGTTGGGAGACGACTCTCTCATTGACTTGGTCGCTGCAACATAAGTGAATTTCAAGGCTACATTTGGCCTCAACTAATTTATTTTCTCATGCGGGAGCAAAGCCAAAAATTACTTCCCTCCTCCCCCAAAAAACCCCAGCTCCCCA
>NW_010516450.1:0-303 GCF_000687285.1 Phaethon lepturus
CGGGTTGGGCGGCGGTAGATCCACCGGATCCCGGCTCCGGTCCGGTGCCAGATCCCGCCTAGCTGGTCGATATCGAGGCCGGGTGCCGGATCCCGGGTCGGTTTGGGGGCCGGATCCCAGATCCCCGGTCAGTTGTGGTGCTGGATCCCCGAGCTCTGGTCGGTTCCGGGTGCCAGATCACAGGTATTCGGTCAATTTCAGCGCTGGATCCCCGGATCCCTGGTCAGTTTCGCTCCTGGATCCCCGGATCCCTGGTCAGTTTGGCTCCTGATCCCAGATTCCTTGTCAATTTTCGCTCCTGGA
>NW_010516450.1:398-869 GCF_000687285.1 Phaethon lepturus
CCAGATCCCCAATCTCTGGTCAGTTTCAGCACCAGATCACAAGGCAGTGGTCAAGGTCGGCGCCGGATCCCGGATCCCCGGTCAGTTTCTGTAGCAGATCCCAGATCTCTGGTCAATTTCAAGGGCAGAGCCCCCGATCCTTGGTGAATTTTGGTGCCGGATCCTGGATCCTCGGACAATTTTGGTGCTGGATCCCGGATCTTTGGACAATTTCGGTGCTGGATCCCAGATCGACGAAGAGTTTTGGCGCCAGATCCTGGATCCTTGGACAATTTCGGTGCCAGATCCTGGGTCTTCGGAGAGTTTCGGTGCCGGATCCCGTCTCTCCCGCTGCGTTTCACCGCTGGATCCCAGCTCGATCCCGTCACCGGATCCGGCACCCTCAGTCCATCCCGGCGCCCGAGCCCGGTTTCGGCCTCAACCGCGTGGCGCCGAGATCCGACGTCGCCGCCAACCGTTGCCGTCGCCGAG
>NW_010516451.1:0-254 GCF_000687285.1 Phaethon lepturus
CGCTGCAAGGGTACCCCACACCACCCCCCTCGCCCCCCGCAGAGCATCTCCTGCAGCCTCTCCAGGCATCTGCGAGCATCTCAGTGCATCACCATCTGTTCCCAGGGGCAGAGAGCTGCCGTCTCCCCACGGAGGAGTGGGGCTTTTCCAGCCCCAGGGTCTGATCTCATTTATTTTTGCACTAGGGAATGGCTGAGAACATATTCTGCTAGAAATGGCTTTGGTGGGGGGCAACGAAAGGCAAGGAGGGGGAA
>NW_010516451.1:285-24246 GCF_000687285.1 Phaethon lepturus
AAAAGGGCTGGGGAGTAGTTGGGAGGGGGCCGAGTCCCAGGCTGCCCAGCCAGGGGGTCTTGCTGAGAGCGAGCTGCTCCAGGGGAGCTCACAGGTGTTCCTGTGGGTGCCAAAAACCTCCCATGCTTTTCCAGTGACGCAAGAAAAACATATGGGGAAAGACAAAATAAGAAATTATGATTACTGCGGACAGGGGTGAGAAAGCCCCTCACGTGCATTTGCTTCCCAAGCCCCAACCAAGCTGCCCGGGAAGGCGCCGTTCCATGGAAATCAGACTTTCATTTATCGTCTGAGAGGGAAAGGAATTTTCCTATGTTTTATATGTTTCCTACAATAATCGCAGAGCGTGGCTGTAAATGTTGCTATAAATAGGGCACCCTTTTTAAACGAGACTGTGTGTGAAAGCCATCAAGTCTGGGCTGTGCTGCCCCAGGGCACAGCCTGGTCAGGGCAAGGAAGCAAGGTCTCCCTGTTGGGCCAAAAGAAGGGATTTTCTTCTAACACATTGCTGCCCGTGCCCACGGCACCTGGGTGATGCCCACGCTGATGCAGAAAAGCTTCACGCAATGAAAGGCCACCCTCCCTGGCAGTGCACCCATTCCCCAGAACAAGAAACATATCTACACACATGCCCTCCAATGCTTGATGGGTGATGCCTTACCTGCCCATGGAGAGCCTCCCGAAAGCACCTCCCCAGCAGCCCTGGGGCTCTCTGCTGCTGCTGGCCACTCTCTGTGGCAATGCTGTTGCCATTCCCATGGGCATAGGTGTACCAGGGCACGGCGGCCAGCTGAGGTACCAGCACTGCCTCCACGCTGTTCTCCTCTGACATCTCTGCATCACCCCGCACCCTGGCCACCTGATGAATCTGCACAGTGGCTTCTGGAGGGTGGTTGATGTGGACGTTCACCAGGGAAGGGTTTAGGGAAGCTGGAAGATGAGTTTATACCACAGTTGTGACAATCTGGCGACAATTTGGCAACTGAAGAGCATCTCATCATCAACAAAGTCACAATGGAGGAAAGGCAGACTGACCCCACTAGGAAATCTAGAGGAAGATTGCATCTAAGAGAAAACAATTCTCTGGCCCCAAAACAGGACAAATGTACCAAAAACTTTCCCCAGCAACCTGAGGTCTTCAAAACTAAGGGAACCAATTTGCTAACAACCTGGCCTGAAAAGGCAAGCATAAGGAGACAGTGGCCTCCTCAGGCCTGTTAATGGCTCCCCTGAAAATCTGAGGAGCACCCAAGCAGAAGTACTCAGAAACATAAGGGAGACCTGGGCTTCTGGCAAAAGAACCTAACACCAGCAGGGAGCCACCGGCACAGGAAATGGTGCCGAGGGTGACTGTTTTTTCCAGCACTGAGTTTAGGAGTTCAGAGCATCTTCTGACTTGACACCCATCCCTCGCACCTAGTCCAGCGCTAGCCCATCCATCCCTTGCTCCCCACAGCATTTCTCCCGTTCTCCCTGCTTCCCACACCCACCACCCCAGCCGCCCTTAAGTCCCAGGAGGGTCAGCCCACGGCTTTTCAAGAGCAAGGTGCTGGGGCAAATGTCCTTTTCCATGCCAGATGCCTCAGCAGGCAGAGGAATGCGGGGTCTGGAGCCCCCGGCCATGCTCACCCAGCTGGTTGGACAAGGGCAGGGTATAGGTGGAGTGCTTCATAGAGCCACTGGCCAGGGTCTTTGGGGCTCTCCCTCCTTGTTTCTTTTCCAGAGAGGGAACAGGCAGGTGGCAAAATTTCCCTGTGGAGTTGGAGGGACACCAGCACTCGTCCCGGCCCACGCAGCGCCCTCCGTTCAGGCAGGGGATCTGGCAGAAGTCTGCAAGGCAAAGAGAGGTTTGCTTAGCAGAGAAACTGAGATACTGCCTCTAGCCAAGGGGCAGCTGGGCGAGCCCAGGCACCTGTCTCTGGGCCAGCACTAGCCCCGTGGTGCCCAAGGAGCAGACGCAGCACTGGGCTGGGGTCAGCACTTGTGGCCTGGAGGCAGCTGGGGGTCCCTGCTGTGCACCACCATCCAGCAGACAGCAGGTGGAGAAGCTGGGGTCCTCCCTGAGCTGTGCTCAGGGTTGGAGTTGTGGGTTGAGGATGATGAGCCCTCCATTGGGTTCTGGGGCCATAGCCAGCCTGGGGCACCTATGCCCTGTGGGGCAGCCCCCCAGGGCCAAGGTGATCCTGGCAGAGCAGGATCCTTCGGAGTGGGGCAGGAGCTATGGCAGCCACATGTGGCCAAGTCAGCACAATTCCTTCTCTCCTGCATCGCCTCCTCCCCACTTGGCAGGGTTTTTACTCCCAGCCCAGAAGGGAGCTCAGTGGGGATGGGAGAGGCAGAAGGAGAGAACCGGCAGAAAGCCACGTGCTCAGAGCCTGTCTCCTGGCCAGCCCTGGCCCTGCCAGCAGTTCACGTGGGAGAAGCGTGGAGTGGGACAAAAGAACAAGGAGCAATTTGTCTGCACAGGCTTGGAAAAAGCATCCACAAATGTAACTGAAGTCACATCTTTTCTGGCCTCATCAGATACTTGGAGCAACCCACTGTGTGTCTCAGTGTGAGCGACACTCAGGCAAGGCACGGGATTGCCTAACAGATCATCCTGACTCATTTCAGTGTGAGATGAGACGCTGCCGCTGCACATCCCAGGATGGCTTGTTAGGTTCATCCCAGGAGATGAGCTCCCATCCTGCTCTGAGTTCATTTGCTCGTGCCCAACAACCAGTTTTGGGGGGAGGACACACATCTTTGGACTGGGATCTAGGCAGAAATTCCCATGAACCCCGTATCTGTCGATGTCCACAACAGCCAGACTTTGCACTATCTCAGTGTTAGAAGAACTTGAGAGTTACAGAGGCTTTCACAGGACGAGTCCCACCAGGTCCTGTGGACTGCTCCCACCAACTGGCTCCAAGAGGATGTGCCCAACCCACAGCTGGGTATCCCAGTGACGTGATGAGCAACCCCAGCATCTCTGAAAGGTGAGCAGCAGCCCTGTTTATAGAAACAGCTTGCAACATGCAGCCAGCTCCCCTTGCTGCCACGTGAGTGAAAGGAGAGAACAGGAGGAAATTAGGTGATGAAAGTCAGCCCCAAGACTGGATGCCAACGAAAGCAGTGAGCTGGCTCTGAGAAGGAGGGGCGTGGCGAGGCTTGGCTGCAGGCCTGACTCAAACACACACATCCCCCCTACCTGGGGTGGGATGGAAACAGAAGTTGCTTGCCCAGGAAAGACAGCAATGAGGCAAGGTCTGTATTCCTCCCACAGAGACAGAATAAGCCCCAAAGACCCCAGGAGGCATCTTCCAAGGCACTGAGAGAGGTCATCTCCTCCCATCCCTATAGCAGCCCAAGCCCTCAGCCTGTAGAGGCAGGAAAGGCAGAAAGAAGAGAGGGGAGTAGGAGACAAGAAGATGGGCCAGGGGCCTTGGGGTGCTCACAGATGCGGAAGCCAGATTTGGGATCGTGGTCATGCCCCCCTTGGCTATAGAGAGTGGTGGTATCTCCTTTCTCGCAGCTGTTGTAGCAGCGTCCGCTCCGGCACGTCTGTTTGCAGATGGTGGGTGTGAAGACAATTTTTATCTTCCTAATCTTCTCTGTCAGGTTGGCCCCTATGAAAAAAAAAATAGTGCTAAGTGGAAACAGCATCGCCAGGCCAGGGGGCTGATAATCTGCAGTTCAAGCTCCAAAGCATCCCCAGAGCAAGGAGGGGGCTGTGTCCCTCCCGGGGGCAGTGTGTCTCCTTGCCCCTTGCTCACTCCAGCCTAGCCTCTGCTCCAGCATCACTAAAGGTTTATCAACACATGAAAAATGGCCAGCAGCATACTCTGCCTGCCCAGCTGGGGCGGCATAATTTCCTGTGAAGGGACACACATGTGCTAACTCCAGTATAAAGAGTGTTCTTTTGCTTTAGACAGTACTTCTCCTCAAGCCATGTCAGTAGCAGGGAGACAGGCTGCCCTTAAACCACTGTAAGACTTCCCACACAAACACCCACACTGGTATCCATCAAAGAGAGCATCAGGGCTTGATAAAATCAATGTCTCCCTGTAAGTGTCCCCTGGCCTCCTGCAGTTACCTGTGGTTCCTCACCATCCTCACATTAGATAAGGGGAGAAATGGCACTCAGAGCTCTTGTGGGCTTGCAGAAAATGGGCAACAGGCAGAACTGTTGTGTAACCAGCTGGCTTGACACCATAGCCCTCCATCCCTGCCCAGCGAGACAGCTGTTTCTGTGGGTGTCCCCCTTGGTGTGCTCACCCCCAACTCTCCCCATTTCAGTCCCCACTTTCAGATTACACCTTCAGTCAGGCTCACGGCCCTACTCATAAGGGCTGAGATGCCACATGGTGCCTCCTTGGGGAACCACGGCTTCAGCGGGGACCAAGCTGCAAAAGACAACTTGCATCTGTCCTAGCTGGGGAGCTGCTGAGGCTCTGCCTCTGCAACTGCACGTCCCAGCAGCCTGGCCTGATCCCTGCTCATGTCAGAAGGCATCAAGGGGGCAGCCAACGGGAAGAACTAGACGCTGGTTGCACAATCTGATCTCGAGGGCTGCTCAGACTGATTAGAAAGTTGGGAGACACCATTCCTAAAGACTGAGGCAATCCCCCCTTCAGGACAGCATGCTGGGGTGATGTTCAACACCTCTGGGAGACATCTGTCACATCCCCCTGTCTCCTCTCCCCTGCCGTCAATATTTTGCTCCCCTCTCCTCCAGTAGGGTCTCTTTCTTCACCAAGCCTAGCAATGCCCATGCTGACCTTCCCTCTCCATCCCACCCAGCAGCACAGTCCTGGGAGTCTAGGGTTTCTTGGGCATCCCCAGTCACACCATAGCCCTTCCCCAGGACACCCCAACAAGAAGCCCCAAGAGAGTGGCAGCCCTGAAGGCCTTACCCCTTGCAGATAGGGTGTGCTCCTGGGAAATCATGTGTGGCCCAGAGCTGCTCTGCTCATGTCCATTCCCGTTGGGGAGTGCATTAGAGGTGAGTTGGCCATTGCTGGCTGGGTAGCGCCGGACAGTCCGTGACGGCCCTGTGTGCTGGGGGGAGACAGGAGAGCCAATTCTGCTCTGAGTCCTGTGGAAGAGAAAAAATGAACCGATACTCCTCACGAGTAACTGCACTGACCCACAGTGCCTGTCCACCAGGATGGCGTGCAGCAACCTTCACTGCCAAGCTGCCTCAGCCACTACCAGGACACAGAGCCCTGCTTACCCAAGCAGCATCCCTCACCTGCTTTCAGTCATCACGATGGCACTGTTTCACACTAGGGACTGTGCCCCACATCCTGAGCCTGGCAGGGCATAGTGCTCACCAGGATACCCTCCCTGTACCATCACATCAGGCTGCCCCACCACAGGGCTGCCTTGCAGCACCTCTGTTTGCCTGTCATGCTCAAGGGCTGCTCCTTGCCCCACCACATCCCTCCCCCAGCAAACAAGCAGCTCCAAATCAGTTCATTCTTATGGTCGGAGCTTTTTCAGGACCTGTATTCCCAGCCCCAGATGAGCACTGAAAAACCAGCAAAGTGGTCAGAAGAGAAGCCAGGCAAGCAAATAAGCAAAACTTGGCCCACAAGAGTCACAAATAAGAGAAAATGACCAAGAACTCACTCCTGTAAGCGTAGTTACAACTTTCTGCAACAACTGCATTTATGGCTTTTGGTGTTTTCTGGGGAGTAAGCATGAAGAAGCCATCCAGCACAGAAGGTCACATTTCTTACACTTTGTGATAAAGCCAGATAGACCACTAGGCAGATCTCTTTGCATTAAAATGACAGAACAGCACATCTTGCTCTGGTGCACATTCCCTTTTGCTGACTGGCAGCACTAAGCCTCCAAGAGGGTTCCCTATGCTTACTAGCAAATGTCTCCCTCAGTCTTGCTTGCACCACATGCAAGGAAAAAGGCTTTAGTACACCGGGGCCAAAATAGGCTGGCTGCTCATATGCCCCTTGAGTTTCTTTGAAAGCCTATGCCTTGCATTCCTCTGCAACCAGGCTTAAGCACTGACAGGTCTTCTGCATACCCTGTCCAACACCTCCACCTCTGACCAAATGACTGGGGCAAACTAGCTCTGTCCCACCAAAGTCCCCAGAGATGTCCATCCCACTTTATGGTTGTCTCCATTTTCCCAGTCACAGTCGGCGCAGGGGAGGTGTTTCTAAACCCAACAGGACTACATGATCCAACAAGAGTTGGCTGACAGCAGCTCTGGCTCACTGATATCCTTGGCTTGGATAGCTTGAAATAACAGCAAGATTTGGGGAGATGGAAAGGGAGCTAATACTGCACTGGTATTCAAACAGGTCAAGCGCGATACACAAGGCAACTGTCAGCCAGCGAGCCCAAATTCAGCCCTGAGCAACAGAATGGAAAAGATGACAAACAGGTCAATTAATTGGGAACTAAAGGAAAGGAATATAGAAGTGAGGTCAAGTCAACGGGGTCTATGGAGAACCACTCTTGTCAAAGGAGTCCATTTTCATCATTCACCAGAATTACATACACGCACACTGACAGGCTGAGAGCCCATGATATTCTGATAAAAAAATAAACAGGGCAGTACGATGTCAATCAGGCACATGTGAAATGAATAACAAACTGGCTGTGTGACAGAACACAAGAAGCAGTTGTCACTGGGGAGGGAATTAGATGGGTTCCAGGGTGATCAGTACGAGGCCTGGCACGATTCAAGGATTTCATCTGGAAGTAAATATTTTTATTTCGAAATAAACATACGATCGACATTGATAATGTGTGCTGCTGACACAAAAATTTGCAATGTGGTGTATCGTGATGAGAACAGAGCAATCACACAGAGCAGTTTGGATCACTGTGGAGGGCAAATTCATCCAAGCAATATGGGATTTTAATAGAGCCAAATGCAGAATTACACTTTTAGGAAGAAGGAATGCAGGCAGCAGCTGCAGATAGAAGGAGATGATCCTGGAAACCAGCAATTCTGAAAAGATTTCAGGGGTAATGACAAGCAATTAAATATGAACTGTCAGTTCAATGCCGTGACATCAGGGCAGTGAAACACTGCAGGAACAGGGAGGTATTTTTGCCTCCTTACACATCCTCATCACAGCAGGGAATATGTATGCTAAAATATCACATCTAGTTCTGATGTGAAATGTCACATCTTCTAAGGGATGTCGAAAAACTGGAGAGCGTACAAGAAAAAACATGACAAAAGTAATTTGAGGGCTGGTATTCAATCTCTTCAATTTAACAAAAACAGGATTAAAAGGTGCTCTGATTATAGGGCATAGGTTTTGCTCCACAGGAACAAAACACCAGGTGTAAAGAGCCTTGTAATCTAACCAAGCAAGGCAAACCATGAAACAACATCTGCAAACTGAAGTAAAATGATTCCCTACTAGAAATCATGCCCACATGCAGCAGTATAACTGTTTTCCATCTGCAAAAAACACACCGGTAGTGGATTCCCCAACTCCTGATACCATTGCTTCAGGAGATGAAAGTGTGCTGCTGGCAGGTGAGATATCACTGGAATGGTGCAAATATAACCAAGTAAAGATGCATGATCTGTGCTGTCCTGGAGGTGATTTTAGCTTATTGATCTATTGATAATTTCTGGCCTTGAGCTGTAGAAATCCAAGAATGAACAGTTTTATCCCACAGACAGAGGTCCCCCGTCTGAATACTCATTACCTAATTGTTTCTAATGCAGGAAAACCTTGAAAATGAGTGGCTGAGCTGCTGGAAGGAGGTATGAACAGGAGTCCTGAGAAGATGCAGTGCAGGTAATCCATGCTGCTGGGCTGTCGGCTCAGCTTTGCAGGCTGAAGGTTCATACACTGTTTGGAGTAGAGTCTGGCTACAGGTCATTCAGGGATGGAGACAGAGCAAGAGGGATTGGTCAAGGAGCACAGATGGATAACAAAATTGTTACCTGCTGATAAAAATATTTGTTGTCTTGTTAAAATCAAAATCTAAACTGAGGTGAGGACAGCAAACAGTGCTTGTTTTTCAATAACCAGCAAGGCTAACCACAATAATTGCAGAGAAGTGAACTTTATTTCAGTCCTACCTCAGTCCCTCGCAGCCTCTTTCAGAAGCTCTCCTGAAATTCTGCAGAGTACCACCTACCCCTGATGACCACGGGGGCCAGGCATGACCTGTCCACACATTTCTGAGCTACTAATTCAGCCCTGCTGCCAGCGAAGGAACTTCTGGTGCCTGTTACCTACTGCTTTGTTAGCTGGTGTGCTACTGCTGCTTTCGTTAGTGACAAAGGAAAAGCTGTATGGAGCTCTAGGGAGGCTACCAAGCCCTGCAAGCTCAGGCACATTTGTTTTCTGATCTCTGGTGAGAGACCCCAAGCATAATCCTATGCGTGAACATGGCTGGGGTTCCAAGGTCTTTTACTGCATAGATGGAAGCACCCCAAGGAAAAGAGGTCAGAGTTCCCCAGCACAGCAATGCTTACTGTCCTAGTGCTGGTCACTTGTGGACAACTTCAGCCCCGAGTTTTGAAGAGTCACTGGGTGAAGGTGACCAGTGGCATAAGACAGGGAAATAACAGCTCTCGTGCTTGAAAATACTCACATCATATCTATCCTTGAGGAAGGGAGCATGCTACATGCAAGTAGCAGGGCTTGCCTGGGTGCTACACATTGCCTGCCTGAAGGAATTCCACCCCTTGGCTTTACGGACAATTCCTGTCATTCCCAGGATCATCAGATTTTGTAAAAAACAAAAAAAACCAAACCAAAAACCAACAATGTGAAGGGCTTTATATAAAATAATCATTAGCATTTCAGTTAGTTACAAAGAAAAGTGGATTATATGCACTTAGTGTGAGGGGCAGTGCCAACTTCACAAAGGAAGAATGGAGGAGGAACATTACTCCATGGCTTACAACACTTGAGGAAAAGCCATCCTACTGGGATCCTGTTGGCAAAGCATTCCAGTGTGTGTCGCAGCGGGAGGAGGCAGATTTGCTTTGAATTAATTTGTTTATTTGGTTCTATTCTAGGCAGACGAGCTCTGGGATTTGTAGATTGAATTGAGTAACACCATCCTACCCCAGGCCACAGAAATCAATGGCAAAGGGCGTCTTTCCATCTCTGTCAGTCAGTCCCAATCCATCCCCAAGTCACGCCGAGCAGCTGGCTCATGGTCAGGGAACACAAAACAGAGCTTCTCCCCTCCAAAACTTCAGAGTCAGTCCATGCTGGGCAGATGGGAATTGGCTTGCTTTGAAAGGTCTCAGGGAATAGACCTGAGCTCACCACATTAGTACAGACCTGGCCAGAAGGCTTTAGCAACCCCTAAGCATCTGGTGGATCTTAATATATATAACCAGAGCTTGTCCGCTCCCCAGGGGTCTGTATTGCCATAAGGTCACTCCCTGGTGTGACTGTCCTAAGGGTAAGAGTGAGGATGGAAAACAGATGTGGCAGCTCCAGATCAGCAGAGCGGGCAGCTTGTGCTACCACTTTCCATGCCTCCACCTGCTCAGGGAAGAGACACTGAAGAGGAAGAGGAGATTGAGACCTCAAGGACTACGTTCTGGGATGTTTAAAGTCCAAGGGCTTCACATTCATTTAGTCTTACAGCCTCCCTCCATGTAGTATTATTCACTTCCACTCTTCCAGCCAGGCACACGGCCAGCACAGATCTCTGCAAAGAGGCAGTGGTCTCTTCCTTTATAGGCGACCGCCTGCCAAGCAGCTGGTTTCCCTGCTCTTCATCCGTCAGAGCTGCTGACAGCTTTCTCTGTGTCAGGAACAGCCTGTGGGGCAGAAACAGCATGCAGACTCCTAGGACACCTCTTCTTTTGGGATGTCTTGGGGCACCCACCTCTATGGTGTCCAGATAACAGCAGCAGTGGTCCAGGGGAAACACAGGTCAAGGAGGGGAGGTAGAGGGAGCAGCATTCTCCTTCCAGGAGCATGGATGTGTGTGCTCCTGCTATCTCTACCAGGCTGGTGGTTCCAAGGTCACTGGCTGAGAGACCTCTGCCACCAGCACATGGAAAGTTTCAGTCCTATAGGTACTAGTTGCTAATCAAAATTAAAAGAGACTTGGGATAGGAGGAAGCTGGGCAGGGTGACCCGCATCTACAACAGTTCAAAACTACCCAACGAGTACTTGTAGCTGCCCTCTTCTGAGGCGTGGGTCAATGATCTGGACTCCCCATAAGCCCCTGAGGATACATGCCAGAAGTCAGGAGAACTGAGGGAGACCTGGTCCCTTACATTCTAGTGCTACACATCCCTGCAGGATCCAAATGACACCTGTATGACATCTAGCAAGGGAACTGAACACCTACCACTGCACCTTTGTCTGTGTATAAACACTTTATTTCAGATAGGTTTTGTCAATGGTTACACTCTGCTCTATATTTACTTTAGAGACATCAGGCTAGAGAAGTCCTGCCCAGTCCCAGATGAATCTGCACGGTGTCCCATCCCTACCCAGAGGAGGTGAGTGCTATCTCTCACCCCGCTGAGGACAGCAAACAGAAGACTGACCTGGCAGGCTCCCGGCAACAACACAGATGAACATGAGGACTGATGTTTTCTGAATCAATCACATTTTTTTTAAAAGCCTGCAATTTCAAGATTAGGTACACAGAATCACAGGGAATCCAGGTGGGTACACAGCTGTGGCTTCTCTTAGTGACCTAAGGCCAGGCATCCTCCTTGGGGCTGGAAGTAAAGGTGGCAAAATCTTCAAAGCACTTCCCTCTCCCCAGCAGCAACACCTCAGTCTTTCCTGGATTTAGCTTCTATCGGCCGCTCTTCATCCAACTGTTGACTTTGGCCAGATCGCTAGTGAGCTGGGAAATGGCGTTTTTTGCGTTTGCGTAAAGGAAATGCAGAGCCAAGTGCCACAAGAGTATTACTGGTTTTTCATCCAGCGTGCCTCGCCCTCTCCCCAGCCAAAGCCTGACTGACCATAGCAGGGTGGATGGCCTGAGGCACTGTGGAGAGAGTGAATCCTGGACATTGCGGTCATCAGGGAGGGGTCCTAACCCCGGACACGGCAAGGGCTGTCCAGATGAGGATTGGAAAGTCACTCCTCCAGCTGGAAACAAATCTGCACCCTGCTGAGTGTCAGGGAGAGATAATAGAGACCGTAGAGACGTAAAGAGCAATTCCCAGGAGGGCAACAACAGAGTGGGACAGCACTGGCCAAAACAAAACTGAAGGTGAGAAACTCTCAGAGAAGCAACCATCTTCCCAGAGTCCAGGAACCCCCATCCCGGGGTCTGAGCTCAACAAGCTCCATCTCTCCAACTACAACCAGCCTGCTGCCTGGGACGCAGCTGCTGCCTCCAGCCACCGGGAGAGGCAGCGGGCTGCCCGAGGGGAGCTGCTGCAGCACTGGCAAGCCCACCCCAGCTCCTCCAGCCCACAGCCTGCACGCACAGCTCCAAGGTGAGAAGGCTCAGCCAGGACGGGGGCTGAGTCATGCTCAGCCCCTGAGAACCTGCTAGGACAACAGGCGGGTTCTCCCCTGGTTTTTAAACGCTGAACAATATACTCGGTGTCTGTCTTGTCCGTCCGCCTGTCCCTTTGGCTAGATGCCCACCCCGCTTGGGGCCACAGGGACCAAAATCAGTGATTCACTTCCCCCTTTGTAATGCTCGGCAGTTGTCGATTTTCCACTAAAGCATCGCAGAAGAATGGGCAGCCTCAACACCAGTGTCTGTGTCTACAGGAGAAGAGAGAAGCAGCCAGCCTTGGAAAGCAGCAAATTGACCGCAGACCAGAAACTTCCCCTTTCTTGGACTCCAAACAGGTTCCTCAGCAGGCAGACGGGATTCATGGCTCAGGCTCCAGGCCCCGGAGCACAGGGGAGGCATTGCTTAGAGAGCACTTAAGTTTATTATCAATTAGCTCACAAACATGCTGACAAGGAAGACAGCTCTGTTAGGACTCCAGGAGGGGGGGAGAAACCACACTATACAAGGCACCTGACTTCAAGCCCACCCACATTATGTCCATAAATCCGGGCTCAGTTTATTATCCTCACGAGCAGCAGAGATAGCTCTGCAACCTGCCCGTTTCAGGCTTCCCACCGTCCCTCCTGCAGCTGCCTTCAGCCCTGGTACCCCCCATGCAAGTGAGTGAGACACCAAAGACCAAAGTCCTCTGCTCCTCAGGGTTTGGTGGAAGGCAAGGAAAGTTCTCCTGGCCAGGAGAAGCAGCCACTAGCCTTCCCCAGGCAGGAAACCTTCCTGGCTGAGCCCAGCAGGACCTGTATCATGAAGGCCACAGGAATAACCAGCTCGGTGCCTTCATGCCCTATTCACAGTCATCTGCAGCCAGTTCTCATACCAGATGGCACACCAGAAGCAGGCACCTGGACCGTCACGGGGACATCAGGGCAAGTGGCAACCCTATTGCTTACCACAGCAGATTTCAGCTGCCAAGGTTTCCCCTTGCATGTTCACCTGCCACCTCGCAGTGCCACAGGCACAGCTTACACACAGTCAGGTCATCAGGCAAGCTGGAAGGGAGTCAGCCAAATCCTCCCTCCACTGTGAGACCTTGAGAGCTCCTGTGGGCAGAGGTGCCACCGACAACACCCTTTGCCATGGGCACAAAGAGCACTGCCAAAGTGAGGCTGCACAGGCAGGAACGAGGGTCAGGCTCCCTGCCCCACACGCACATGCCCAGGAAGTCATGTCAGTCTGGCACCCAGCTGCCACCACTACCCCTCACCACGGCTCTCGTTTTGGGCTCTCTCCTGTGCCATCTTGCAGTGGTAACTCCATAACCCTGCCCCGCTTGACACATGCACCAGGGGCCGGCTGAGATTTCTTGTATCTCTCACCACAAACTGCAACAACAGATGTGCAAGTCCATGGGGCAGCAAAGGCACCAGGTAACTGCCCCATGCCACCAAGCTCAGTCCCTCCACCACCACCACCCTGGCATCTTCCGTCCTCTGGCCCCCAAAGCAGTGTCGGTGCTGTAGAGCCACCCCAGCTGGCTCCCAGCCCACCATGTAGTGCATGAGAACAAAGAGGGAGAAGGAGATGGGCTGTGAACGCTATTTTTATCTGCTCAGGAGCTGCCAGACACCGCGTAAGTGAACCTCTATAAGCACATAGACAGCGAACAGGCGCTCTTTAACCAGGCTCTGGGGGTCTAATTTGCTCCTTAACCAAAGTGGCTGCTCACACGTCTCCGCTCAGCTCTCCGCTGACATTAAATGCCCTTCCCTTGCCACATGTGCCACCTGCCACTCTGCGAGTGCTCTTCTTTGCTCTCGTGTATTAGGGAGTGAGCAACTGACTCCCTGGAAGCAGTCCAGCTCTCCAAGCATGGGAACAGCACCTGCCTGGCCCAGCAAGGCTGCAGAAACATGCCCTGCACAAGGGCACAGCACCGGGCTGTCACCAGGAGGACCAGATCATGCTCCTGGTTGGATCCATTCAGACCTTAATGCTGACCCATAAAGTGGCCAGAACCATGATTTCCAAATGACAAGTGTGATGAAGAGCTGTTTGCAACCTGCCTGTCTCCAGAGCTGAAGTGCGGGCCAACGCCTCCCAGAAAAATCAAAATGCAGCCTGCAATCACTCTGAGCTTCAAGAGGAGCCAGCAGAGGAACCAGGCCAGGCTCCTCGATTACAAATGCCACATTTGAGCCAAACCTTGCACACTCCGTAGACTAAAACAGGGATTTATAGGGAGAGGGAGGCCAGGCGAGCTACCACCCTCCTGGCAGAGCTGCGCGGGCTGGCCTGCAGCATGTGCGGCAAGCGGCAGGCGCGGCGGGTGGCTGTGCAGCCCTCCTCTCCCCAGCTCAGCCGCACGCTCCTTCGGGCTGAAGTGGTGAGAAAGTTGCTGGCGTTGGCCCCCCTGCCTGCACGCAGGAGCTGGTGTTCAGCAGCACAACCAACAGGCGCAGCGCTGCTGCCAGACGCAGTCACACGGCTACTCTCATGCCTTGGTGAGAAGAGACCCATCCAAAAGTGTCCTAACAGCTGCCGTCACATGAAGGTCGTCGTCAGTGCCACCATCTTACTGCAGGCATCACCCCACGGCCACAGCTTTTGCACCATTACAAAACCAGGTGTAACAACGCTGGCACAGTTGGAGAGCTGGGTTGTCCACCGTGCAACATGACCACCCCACAGGGGGTTCAGCCACCACCACTGACCACGGCAATACCTCCACTGCCCCTCTCCTCCTCCCTGTGCCACCCAGTACAGTGAGCAGTCGGGTCCTGCCAGGCAGCATTTAGGGCAGCGGCACACACAAGGAGAGGACAACATATCAACCTGCCTTTGTGCCCACAAACACACCGAGATCTCCAGCCCAAAGGGCTCTGCCTCCACGAGACACAACAGCTGTGAGCTGAGGACCTGGCCCCCGTCTAAAGAAACTTGCTGCAGAGGCGTTTGCCAGAGAACAGCTCACCACCGGCCGTGGGGAGGTCACTCAATCTCCTCCATACAGTGGGAGAAAACAAGCACCCTTGAGTTTCATTTCCATCTCGTTGACTAGCAACACTCACCCCCTCTACGAGGCTGCCAACTTCAAAGCCCTGAAAAAAACACTTTAGCCTATTCATCCTCGCACCCACACACCCCCCAGGGAGCGGGGGGAGCCAGTTGTCTGCCCCCCGCTTCACACAGAACACAGAGAGGGCAAAG
Source organism: Phaethon lepturus (assembly GCF_000687285.1). Classification (NCBI taxonomy): domain Eukaryota; kingdom Metazoa; phylum Chordata; class Aves; order Phaethontiformes; family Phaethontidae; genus Phaethon; species Phaethon lepturus. Next base: position 14,936 of record NW_010516451.1, read on the forward strand.
CCTCTCTCATCCCAGGCGTGTGAGTGGGGTGAAGAGCCTGCGGCTGCACACACACACTGAGGACATGAGAGCAACAGAGTGGAGAGGAGATGTGGTATAGTCTTCTCATCCAGAGAAGGGTAGGCTCTTCATCTACAGCAGGAGGTGCTGGGAAGTCTCCCATTCATCCTGGGAACACTGTGGATGTAAGATATATTTTAATCTAAAATAATGGTTGAACACCTGGCAGGATGCCTAGCCTTTGGATCTATTAGCTCGATGTAGTTAGGTCTCCTCACATCTCTCCATCCCCTGACACACATAGGATTCCTTCACCTGCAGCACTCCAGCCATGAGAGCTGTGTTGCTTTGGTGCCCGCTCTCAAAGTCTCAGCCCTGCCAGGGATTGGGGAATGAGCATCCTGGTGATTTTATTCTATACTGTTCTGCCCTGGCTCCATCCCGCCAGTTGCTCAGTAGCCAGTAGACTAGAGCCTGGCTGAGGACCAGGAGCGTTCCTGGCCATGTATGCATCATGCCTGGTGGCAAAGCCAGTGTTTCCAGGGGTACCATGACCATGAGTCTGCTCTCACACCTCTCCCACATGGCCTTCAATATCCATACCAAGGACCAGCGGGGAGGAGCAGGCTTCATGGCATCCCTACTGGGAAGGGCTCTGGAGCAGGCAGAAAGGCTGCGCCTGCCTTGGCAGCGCCTGGGCTCCAGCTCCTCAGCAGAGCTGCTCCAAAGCAATGCAGAAGGCAGAGCTCCAGTGTCGTTATCAACCTGTCATTACAACCCTGGAAGAGTTTGGCACTTTGCTGTTGTAAGAAAGCCTCGTAGCTGAAAAATTAGCACGGCCACCCTGCCAAGGCTACAGGCAACCTAATACACCCTGCCTGCTCCCTCCAGATAGCCTCAGCCTCTGAGTATGCTCCCCATCCTCCAAGGCCAGCGTTTGGCTCAGTTTTGCAGATGTGGGTCTGTTAACCATTCCCCTCGGCTCCCTTCCCTCCTTTTGTAGTTCTCAGAATTCTTTCCAATTTGTCAAGATCTTTTCTGGCAATAAAGAACACCTTGACTCAGTGCAGGACCCCAGGGTGCGCAGGAAAAAAGTCCATGCGACTTGGGTCTTTTGCCTCCAAAGTTCTAAGCACCGCCGATCTCTCATACGCGTCCACATTGCATTACTCTCTGCTGCCTAATTTGCTGTTCATTCCTACTCTGCAAAATCTCAGCCTCTCCTTCTTCCAGATTTCTTCCTCCCATGGAGGATTTTTTTCCTTCAACTGTAACAGACAATATTTTTCCAGCCTGAATCTCTTCTTAGTTCCTGCCTATATGTTTAGTTTCTGCATGTCCCTGAAGAGAGCCTCCACACAAGTGAGACAAAAATGGGTTGAGGCAGAGAGCTAGGTACTGATCCCATCCAGCACTAGGCACTCAGGGCAGCACTTCTCAGGGTACTTCTGAAGAAAGGAACAGAGAACGAGCATGTTTTATATGGAGACCTCTACATCTTCATATCAACCACTCCTTGTACCAAATCACTTTCAATTCATCCCTTGTGTCCTGCTAGCACTTGGTGATTTAGAGAAAACACTCAAAACCAAAGAGAACAGCTTTGATTTTACTTAAGTACCAGCTTAAACCAAATAAGGCAGCAGACGATCAGGTATGAGAAACTGCAGCATAATCCATAAGCACAAGGGAGCTGAAAGCAAGCTGGATGACAATCCTAATTCAGGCATTAGGGAAAAACTCTGCAGCGTTGGATCAGGTGGCCTTAGAACTCTTCTAACATCTTTCTTTTTTATACAACTGCTGTATAAATTGTATCGTCATAAATGTCCCAAATGATATATGCATAGTATATAAAATAGGCTATAAACTGGATTTTCTGTACTACCTCACCTATCACATGTACAATTCATTTGCCCTGCACCCTTGCATGTAGTCTCAGACTAAGCTGACAGTAGCAGCATTTTTCTTCGAGTTAGAAAGAAAAGTGCATTTGAACAATTTCTCCCAAAGCCTAGAGGCTCAATTAAGGTATAGGAATGGCTCCCAAGGAGGTGCAGAAGAACCAGGCCTAATGCAAAGACCATATTTGGAGTTTAAAAGGAGCCTGAAAAGTCAGCTATCCTCCTGCTGCTCTGAAGCATATGCAACCCCCTAGAAAGTAAATACATAAAACACATAAACCAGAATGGTGCTGACAGCTTTAAAACACTAGAAAGTAGAGCAACTGTATCTGGTGCCAGGCTAGAGAAGGTATATCGTGTAATTTAAAAATAGAAGTATTTTTATATAAGAAAAATGACATTTACACTCCTCTTGGGTAGCTTGAGTTTTTCCTTTAGCCTTCCCAGCCAGCTTGCCAAGGGCTTTCAGCTATGTCAAAGCAGGAGAGGGGCCGAGATCTGGAGCTTATGGAGATCTCATTGCCCTGAGTGGAATCTCTTTTCACATATTTTCACACAGACTGGCACTGGTTTTTTAGTTTCAATTTTTTAACAAGGTCTCAGGTATCTACTAACGTTGGCTCTGGATCAAGGAACGTAAATGCTTGGCCACTTTGTGAAAACTATATTGCCAAAGGGAAGCACCTTAGAAAGATGCAATTAGGACTTATCTGCACTGGGAAAATATGTATAAACATGCTGCGGTGGCAGAAGGCAAGGTTGGCACCAGTGTTTTACCCCAGGAATTCAGCGTCACACACTATGGATCTCCTGGGCTGGTCCCATGCTAAGCAAAGTAGGAAACCTGCCACAGCCCATGGCATGGGAATGCACTTAGGTAGAAGGGTTTCTCAGCCAGGGTCAGCTTTTATTTTCTCTGCTATTTGGGTATTAATAAATTGTAACCCTTGTAAACATAAAGTGAGTGACAGTCATAAGCGAGCAGGAGGTGTGATCAGTAGATGCGTGGCTAGTACAGACCTCCTCCTAGCACCATACATATTGTGCACAAACAGTCCTGGACACCCAGCAGCAACTCAAGTAGAGTAGTAAGAAAGCTCCCCTTTTCCTCATAAATGTGGAAAGTTCAAAGCTGGCAAGACAGGAGGCTCCAGATCCTGCTTTAGCAATTAAGGCAAATCTGTCTCTGTTTGGAGCAGCATCTTGAAAAATCAAGTGATCTTGCAATGAAGTTTTATCTGCTAGTCCTCAATGACAACAATCTAATCAAGCTGATTTTGCCAAGCCACATGTTTTGAGTGGCCACCCCAGGGTGGAGAGCTTTACATCCACCCAGGGGCTCCGCTCTCCTCTGCAAAGGACCATGCTAGACATTTGACTGCCACCAGAACAGGAGCTGGTTTCAGCCAATTTTCAAAAGGGGGGAGCACACTTTCCCTATCCAGCAACATCTGCCACACATCCAAGATCCTGCCTTCTGCTTGCTCCCTGCTGTTCTCATCCTTTGCTTCCAGGAGAGAGAACAGAGATCCTGGCAGAGCCTCCCTGCTGGCATCAGGTTCCCGGTGTCCCCAGGCCAGGAGAACTTGCCACAGTTCCTCAAGGGCTGCACATAGCCCTTCCTCTCGTCAGGAAGAGGAGGTGTCTCCTCCAGGGTGCCGGAGAGGAGTCTCTGGGATGAGTCGTCAGTGGGGCAGGCATGTCACAACTAAGCCTTCTTCCTTTTCCATCCTGAAAACACCAGGCAGCTCCCAGCAACTGCCTTGCCTAAACAGAGCCCTCTCAGAGGAAGCTCCCTGCCTTCAAGAGCTTAGCCGCATTAAGCTGTCTTCTGCACAGTGCCTCAGCACCTTATACCACAGCTGCGTCCTTCTCCCTTGCCTGCGTTGCTCCGAAAATGCCTTGCAGGTCCCAGTCACTTCTTTTCTTTGAAGAGGAGGGATGCCTTACTTCCCAGGCAGGCCTCATCTAGCACTCCCCCCCCATCTGGGCAGCACGGCTCCCTTGCACGGATGCTGGTTACAGATTTATGCCCGGCACTCCCGCAGGAGGAACCTTCTCAGGTGGCAGTGGCATGACCCCCCTTGCACGCTGCCCGGAGTCAGAGGCAGCTAGCCATCCACCCCAAGGGCGAGGGGCAGGGGCACAAGACCTTTCCACTCCCTGCTAAATAAACAGGAATTCTGCTGATACTCCAGCCTTAGGAAAACAAAGCTGTTTCCATTTAGCTCGGCTTCTGGGCTGAGGTGCAGCTCCACCCGCACAATCATCCGTCGGGGCTTTGCTTCTCCGGGCAGAGATTCAGGCTGAGATCAAGAAGAGGGAGGATTTGCAGCTAGTCCATGCCGGGGAGGCCTCTAACACCCCCAGGATTTTGCTCTCCAGAGCACTCCCTGTTCCAAGGAGCACAGCGCTGGGGCCTCCCGGCTTCTGCAGCAGCTAGCAAGTCCCCACAGGCTCGCTCAGATGCCCGGCTCTAAACCTCTGCGGAGCCATGGCCTGTCAAAGAGACTTGGGAAGTGATTGCTCAGCCTGTATTTTAAGGGATAAAAGCATCCCCAGCTCTGGTGTCAGCAAAGTAAACCCAGGGCTGCCCTTCTCCTAGCCATGACTTCCCCTGGGCAAGGGCTGAGCTTAGATAAGGCTGGGTATGTTGTCATCTTTAGTCCCAGGAAGAAGAGATAATGTGCACCATATGGGCAAGCCAAGGATGCCGTGATTCTTCCTCGGTACCCCTCCAAACACAGGCACCGATGGCTACGTGTAACATGGCAGCACTGACACCTGTGCTCAGCATAATGCCCCGGCTGACATCCACATCCCCATCTTCCCAGGACTGCCAGCACACCCAGAAATGGATCTATGACAGCTCCACTGCAAACGCCCACAGAACCATTTGCTAACCTTCACATCTGCAGGGTGCAAATACAAACCAACCAGCACAACCAGTTGATTATGACTGGTGCAACCTTGTTGGTCAAGGAGCTGCTACTTCTCACCAAGGTAACTTACCTCCTGCTGGCACAGTCATGCTTCCTGGGCTCTCCTGGCAGGGAAGCTGCAGAAGGCTTTGCTGCTTCTGGTTCCAGGCATGAACTCTGACATCCTGAGCACATCTCTCAAACAGGGCCATGAAAACAGGCAGCTGCCTCATCATGCTTTTTGCCAAGGTTTTATAGGATCCTCCAGACTCCCAAAGACTTCCTACCTCCAGAGCAGGCTACTCTCCACAGCAAGGTGTCGGTCATCATAAGCAGCAAGTCCAACTAGCTGAGGATAAGAAATCATTTTAAAGCAGCCCTACCACTCAGCCAAGTGGGGAATATTTGGTCTAGGCAGTTCCTGAATAACCTAGGAGGCTGCTCTCCTACCTCTCCCTGAAGACTCACTTCAGAACACACTGAAATCAAAACCAACCCCATCTCTGCTTAGCGAGCAGGTCTCAGGGGAGGATTCATTGGTTTTGTTGCATATTTATACAGCATCTAATACAGGATTGTTCTAGTGCATGACTTCAGAGCTTTTGATTGCTACCTCCTTACAAACAAATACAAATAAAGCCAATATACACACAAATAAACTAGAGGAGAAAGCAAATTCACTCGTGAGGATTGATTTCCTGTCTTGGCATAGCAAGATGAGGCTTCGAGGTCTATAAGTTCCCGCTCTTGCGCAACTCCTCCTTGTTAGCAATGCAAATGTGCAAAAGGTTGCGGACTGGTAGTATGTCCTGGATCTCACAGTCTTCTCACAACCAACCACTGACCGGGAACCACCAGTGTCCTCTTTCCACTGAGAAACCCAACAGCTTCTTCTACATCTTCCTTATCAACAGATCAGACAACAAGCCAGCTGCTGTGTCGGGCTCACTAGAAAAAGTTGGCATCCCACCAGCACAACGCATCCTTATCCAAGAAGAGACCAAGGACTGGAAAACCCAAGCGGTTGCTCTCAGACTTTACAGTGAACTGAACTTCAGTGAAAGTGACCCCAAATTTGCAGTGCCTAAGAACCAATCCTCATACTTGCAAATATAAGCAAGATCTACCTAGTTCTGCAAAGGCCAATACGCTTCTTGCTCTTGCTGCTATAGTCCAATCATATGGAGAAAGTCTGATGCAGAAGCACAGAAATTACTTTAGCAGTAAGTAATGTAGCAGTAAGTAAATTTAGCAGTAAGTAAAGCAGTCTGTGCTACTGCTACTTAGCAGTAGCGCAGAAAGAGATGATGTTGTAACTGCAAGCAGCAGTCTCCAAGTTCAGACAAGTCTGAGAGCATGGTTTCATGAGACAAATGACCAGCCTATTAAGTGGCTTCCACCAAAAGGGGAGCCCATCCGTTTCCTCCCCCTGCAATCCCAGCCTGGCAATTCTGTCCAATCCTTCTAGTCCTCATGTAATCTTTCAATAACTCAATTTAGTCCACTGAAGTGGCAGCAAATTATCTTTAATTTTGCTGTGTTAGTGTTTTGTTGAGACAGCTTACCCAGAGGAGCACCAATGCCAGTGCAAGGGAAGCAGTGGGAGGGCACAGCCGGGGGCAACAGCAGCAGGAGTGAGCCTTTGGCTGCAGACATTCATTCTTACAGGCTCCACAGCTAGCCCAGAAGTTGTCAGGCTGAAGGGGACACTCAAAAATATTTGGGAAACAACCCATCTAACAGCAGCAAGACTCTTAGGTCATGCCAGTTGTCTGCCATATGTTATATGGTCCACGGACAAAACACAAGCAACTGAATTGTATGGGAAAATGCCATACATTTCTGAAGTGAGGTGTTTCAGTGCAGACCAATGCCAGGGTGCAGGCAGCCCCACACCTGCCTGCACAGCACCGCTGCACAGCGCCCGGGCAGGAAAGGCACAGCACAGGACAGCTCCAGAAGGCACTCAATGGTGGCCGTGTCCTGGGGTCCTACCTGCAGCCATCACAAAGGATGAACGTCAGATACTCTTGCCAGATCTTGTGGGATAAGGTGACGTCCTACAGCCTCGGTGGGGAGGGAAGGAGGAAAGGCACGGCACGGTCCTTAATGGAGTCCTATTTCCTTGGGACAGCGCCAGGGGATTTAAGGTACCAGGCAGCTGGGCATTCAGCAATCGCAGCTCAGCGATCGCTAGACGCTGTGTCTGACGGCCTGGACAGGAATGCACTGCCGGTGCCTGCACAGCCCCTGTCCTCTGCACAGAGCCTGAGGTCATCTTCCTTACTGGGAAAGCCTTCAACAGGTGCTGTATCTCCAAGGGCACTGCTCTCCCCTCCAGTCCTTGTGTGCAGAGCAGTGGCACGGAGGGGTAGGAGGAAGTCATCATTGTGGGGAAACTTGTCAGCAATGACCAGGATTGCAGGCACGTGCAAGGGCTGCGTGCTTGCTTGGGCACCAAGCTTCTCTTGGGGGAGCAACGACAGGGGCTTGGCCACCTCTACCTGCCAGCATCACCTCTGCCTTGCCTGAATTTGGTTCCCATCAGATAGCCTTTCATTTGGACACCAAGATATGCCAGCTTCAGTGAACTACTTCATGTCTCAGTCAATTCCTCACCAGCCATTTGAGCCCTTCCAAAACTGCAGATGGCGAAGAGTAAGGGTCTAGAAACATCTCCAGCCCCCTGCTTCAGAAGAGATAAAAAGGCAACAGCTACTTAAGTGCAACAAACACTTTAAAAACAACCTGCAGAAATACAGAAAAACAAAGGCCGACCTGCCCTCTCCTCAGGCAGCTCTAAGTGATGCTGACAGAGAAAGTCAAAACAGTTCAGAGAAGAAAAAGAGAAACAGAAGTTACCTCCTGGTTAGGCACCTGTAATTTGCTGCAATGTCTTCTTGATTACAACTGAGGGATTTCTGCTGGTAGCCACATGCTGTGGTGGCTACCAACAAAACCAGTCTTTCTGGCCCAGCAGCTGGGTGAGTAGCAGCAACAACACCACGGGCCTTTAGGGATAGTGCAGTCTAACACTTTGCTCCCGTGTCCATGGGCTCTTTCTTACAGAGAAGCAGAGGTGGTTTTTAAAAAAAAACGAACATGTGAGTGGTTGTACAGCCAGCAGGCACCATTCCCACCGCTCCATTGCCGCTGAGCTGCCAGCACCGCAGAGGTGCTTGTCAGGGAAGGCACCTTTCCCACCTTCACTGCCTCCTTCAACAGAAAACCCACAGCTCCAGAGGTACTTCACGAAACACGAACTGAGGAGGAGTGGCAGCTCGGGTACAAGAGCACCTCAGCACTGACCTGAGGCAGGCGGGCTGAAGCCGTAAGGTCTTCTTCACCCAAAAGGACCAGATGATGCCACAGTTGTCAGTCTGAGCTTAACACACATAGAGTCTCTCCTGCACGGACCTCTGTGAGCTCCAACAGCTGCATCTTTGCTTCCTTACCCAACATACAGGTGCCTGCCTGGGTACCAAAATGACCCACACCACAGCAGGGTGACACAGAAATATGGAACAAAAGGCCCAATAATGGCTAGAGTCTGCCAGGAGACATCTCCAAGTATCAGCACTTTGCTCATACCAGCACGCCTCGTATCTATGTACCCTCCCATAGACACTACCTGGACATACTGGTCTAAACATGCCCTCTTGGGAAAGAGGTTTAACTCCCATTTCTCGAACCACCCTGCTTCTACCGCTAACACGACTCGTCCACTGGACAAGGGCAAACTGCTGAGCTTCACAGTCCTCCCTCCGCCACTAGCCCGTCCCATTCCTGCATGCACCTGGGGACCATGACACAGTGCAGGGGCCAAACCGAGCCTCTTGGAGGGACAGCAGAGCCCGACCCCCTTCCGTCAGCTCCCACAGCCTGAGCAGGAGCCTCCACTAGGAGCCGAGCTGCCCGGTCTCATGAAGGCTGCGGCCCGACCAAGCGTGGTGTTAGCTGCCGGGAACCGGGTTTGACTTACATAGCCGGGAGGTGCCGTGGGACGGGCACCTGAGCCCCTCGCAGGGAGGTGTCCCGCCCTGCCATGCTGGTCCTCCTCCAGAGGGAGCTTGTGGGGGGCTGGAAGGCGGCGGCGGCACCGGGCGGGTGGTACTCCTGCTCAGGAACGATTTCTTCGCAGCGGGAGCCCTGGAAGCCTGAGCGACAGGTACAGACCTGGGGACGGCTGCAGGAGCCCTTGTTCTGGCACGGTGGGTCACAGACAGCTGGGGAGACACAGAAAGGTGGTTAGTGGACACGGGGCTCCTGGCAGCATTCTCAGACCCACACTGGTGGCAGATGGTTGGGACAGCACAACCGAGGCAGCACCATGTCTCCTCTGTGGGCATGTGGCCTTCAAAGTCTCAGTGTTACTGCTGCTGTGGGTCCCTAACATAAGGTCACTGCCATCAGAGACTTGTTTCTGTTCCCACTTCTCCCCACTGGTCTCTGGAGAGCTCTTCTCCAGTAACACAAATATATTAAC
>NW_010516452.1:0-9013 GCF_000687285.1 Phaethon lepturus
GGGTGAGATGGGCCAGCGAGCCTCATTTTCTCCAGCTGAACCTGCAGAGCCCGTAAAAAGATCAATGTTGTGTTTACTTGAGGCTTTGTAGGGACTTTCAGCATTTCAACAGCAGTTATTTGTCACGAAAGGCTGCTCGGGGAGGCGGTTACTGCGTGCTGGAGGGCACAGGGCTGCTACTGAAATGTGCAACTTCGGCAGCATGAGAACGGGAAAGTTGTTCTCGGCTTGCCAAAGAGGCAAAAATTAATCTAACGTGACTGCAAATCTAATGAGAACCCATTTCTTTCTCCATCCCAATTTAGGATTGCTAATACCGTGCCCGTTGCATGGACTTAATTGAATGTCCTTGCCTCTGACGCTCCTTGACAAGGGACGCGGTTTGTCAAAGGAATGGAGCAACTTCAGAGACCCAGGCCCAAAATACAGACTTTCCTTTGAATTACAGCCTGCGCACAGCGCTCGCTTCATTTGTTTAAAGCCGGCTTTATTTGCCTACTTGAGCTCAGCGGTGTAAATATTTGCCCTCTCTCACCACGCTCGTTAAAATCCTTTGCATTCGATCTGGAAACGGGAGGAGGTGGTTTGCTACGGTGCACGTGCCACCGCGTGCGTCTGCCTGCGCGGGAGGTCCCCGGGTCACACCGCGCCAGGGACCCGTTCCCTTGTTTTGTTCGATCAATTGGGTTGGTTTGGTGAGAAACCCACATTTCCTCATACCCACGCGGGCGTGGGCTGGGAGCAGGCGTTCCTTGGCTTTCCAACCAAACGGCACTTCATGAGAGGCTCAGAAGCCTCTTGAAGGCTCTCCAGAAGGGAACCGTGCCAAAACCCAGGTTCGACGGAACACGACTGAAGCCGTTTTCCCTCCCTGCTTTTCCGTCTCTTACGCACAGAAAGGTAGAAATTAAGCCCAAATACCACCCGGCGGCAGAGCGCTGCAAATGAAATTTGGGCCGGTATAAAGCATTCACGTTTCTCTGCTGGACGGGTCTCATGTTATTCTCTTTGGGGGAGAGGAGAATGAGAAGACCTTTGGCTCTAAACACTTCTTGCTTTTCCTCCTCCACTTCCCATCCCTGTTTCTCGGCCGAGGAACGCCGAACTCATCGCCGCTGGTAGCAGGAGCGAGCGCTATCCCCCACCCCAAAAAGCTAAGCAGGGGCCAACGTCAGTGGGACCGGCGCAAGGGACTGTTGCGACGCAACCACCAGACCCCGCCGTGAAGAAGAGGAGAGACACGTGTCCCCGGCGCAGCCCAGCCCCGCGGCGAGGTCTTTGCAGGAGGCATCAGAAGCCCAGATGCCTTCTCTCCCAAGCAGCAGTGGGTTGGTCCACCCAAACGCGTTCAGAGGAAATTTTCTCTCCTGGGCCACCACCACGCTCCGATAGCCGCGCGTGGTCCATAGCAGAGCGTTCCCAAATGTCTCGTTTCTCAACCCGCATCTTTTAAAGAGCCAGTCACACTTGGACGAGGGAGCCAGTCCATTTTCCCCAGCAAAGATCTGAGGGAATACAGAATGGAAGGCACTTTCTGAGCTGCTGTTTGAACGTTAAGTCCAGACAAGCTTGAGGAAGGCAAGATCGTGGAGCTCACCAGAAAACATTAATTCTCTCTCTAGTTCTGAAATTTAGCTGAAAAATATTTTAGGGGCGTTTTTTCCCCTCACATCCAAGCTACAAGCATGGATTCCTTTCTTTGATGTAAGGTTTCACTAAGAATAATTTGCGATGCAAGTTCTACTCGAAAAACACTTTGAAGCTGAATAGCTTATTTTAACTCCAGCAAAAACAAAGCACAATAACAAGGTGTGGTATTCGTATATCCTGTGTAAGGGTTTCAGCACGTATGCTTTTAGTCCCTTTATGGCTTTCTTCTCACGCCTGTCTGCAAAGCCATTTTCCAACAGAAGCTGCTGCACAGCAGCCCCCCCGCATCCCCCGTTCCCTGACCATCGGTGGGTGCCTCTGCCCAAATCAGGGGGACAAATCGGTGTTTCCTACGGAAGAAATACAGCTAATAACATTCCAGGTGATGCACTCGGTGAGAACAGCGCCTTTAAAAAAGCAGGGAGGGAAGGCACAGAAGCGCTCAAGGAAGAGAGAAAAACTTTTTTGGGGGGGTTGCTGCTACCCTGCAGGCTCTTTATGGCTGGCAGCTAAACCGGTGCCTCACGTCCTCAACCCCACGACATGTCTGCTCTGCTCCCTCTTGTTTATCGCCGTGTTATTTGCCGCCGGTGCTAACTCTCCTGGGGAAGTTTTGTTCTTGGTGGTTGTAGAGGAGCGATTGATTTCTCATGACGGAGCTGTCTCCCTGCCCGCTGCTTACACTACACACCGGGGAGGGGAACCTCCTGCTTAGAGGGATGCTCCCCTCCACCCCCAAATTACAGAAAGGCTTTTCCCACAAGCTGAAATCAGTCCCAGAGCCCTCTGCCCCTTTCCCAGCATGGCTCACAACTCTCCAGCCTGTGCATTTTTATTGCAGCTCTTCCCAATTAGCTGCCCAGCCATGCCTGGGTTGCTAACGAGCCCCATCATTAACCCCCTCAGGGCTGCTGGTGCCTGAGATCCAGCTCCTTTGTTACAGGTCCTTAGCAGGACCTTTTTGCTCGCTCTCTCCTCTTTGTTCAAAGGTACCATTTGCCTTCAAGGCAAAAGGAAGCACTTTCAGGAGTACAGCCATGCCACAAAACTAATTTTGAGTTGATTGCCAGGGCGAGGTAACGCAGACCCTCTTCCCTTCGTGGGCATCAGCTGTAGCCCGTCGGATAGACCCCTCGCAGGCATTTGCTGACCATGCATTCCCCTGGCAGCTGGTTGTGCACGGCCATCCCCCTAAACTTTTCTTCTTGCTGTAACTGATTCTGGAGAAAAAAACAAAAAACAAAACCAAACCAGTTTTCTTTTGTTAGACCTGTTGCCAAAACATCTCTGCAGAGATACTTTGGAAACAGCATCTTCCAATGAAGGCTGCGGTCAACCTGATGCAATATCCTGCATTCCCCGGAGAAGGTATTTCGCAGAGGTGTTTCAGAACTGGCCAGTACCGTGAGTATACGATTATTCTTCCTGTCTGTTGAAAATTGTTTGGTTGTCCTCCATATCCTGAGATTTGAGGTTTGCTACTGACTCCAGCCAGATTCTTCTGCTGGCTTCAGGCCAGCTCTAAAGAGAAAGGTTAAAATTGGGTGCTCCCGGGGCTCTGCTTGCGTGTGGTAGGAAGGACCCGTGCTGTGCTACGTGAAGATGATCTTAGTCTATAAAGCATCACTGTGTGACAATTGACAGCCTTAAGTGGGCTTCACCCGTTGATTATGCTCAAAATTAGTGAGAACTCTTCAAGATAATCTCTCTGTACAAGTCTTGCTCTCCTGTGCCCTGGGGACAGGCAGAAATGGGAGAAGGAATCAGCAAAGAGATTCTCCAAACGTGCAAGACAAGTTCCTGAGGCCAGCCTGTGGAGTCTGGCTTCAGCCGTGACCTCCTGGAGTTGCTCTGACCAAAGAGATGACCAGACGTTTGCCCATCAGTCCTGCAGATGCTGCTCCTGGTGGTGGTGGATGTGGGAGCCCTTACCCGCTGCGACTGTGTTCATGTTGCTCTCACAAGTCACTGCCTGGACTTTTCTCTTCCTTTTGGGTGGCTTTCCATCACTTTTCACAGCTTCAGCTCGCATCACCTCCTTTGGAGGTGGTCTGCAGAGCATGTTTCCCGTGCTTGCTGCTGCCCCCACAGACACCGTGTGATGGGATGCCCACCCCGCTTGCATTCAGATGTCCCATGCCTTACTTTAGCCTCTCCCACCCATCTTGGGGGATAATCTTTAAGTGACCATTTGGGGATTGCATCCAAAAAAATCCTCGTTGTTATGCAGGAGCACCAGAAGTGCTTCTAGAATTAGCAGCTACTCCAGGTTGCCCTGTTCATTTTGAAATGTGCCACTTCAAAGCCCTTCAAGGGCTTGATTTGGGAAGTAAATGGGATTCAGAGCAGGTGAAACATTAAGTAATTACAAATTATTGGAACACTTCATGTTATGAAAGCCCTTCAAATAATTTTAAATTACTTTGTACTAATTGTGATCAGTGCTCCATTCATTTCCAAAGCCCTCTTCAAACGACAAGCCGTGGTATATTTTGGGAGCTGGAACCCAGTGCTTGTTTTGGGGGGGGGGGAACAACAAAAAAACCCACAAAAAATTTCTTTTGGAATAATACGCTTCTGAAAAAAAGACCTGAAAACTGCACTTACCAGTTGCATTTCACAGGTTCTTCCATGTTGCTTGGAGCAGCATACCAAAAACCACTCAGGCCAACATGTACAGCTGATACCGCTTGAGTGGAGGATATTTCTCAATTACGCCACTTAGGAATAATTCAAAAAATGAAAGGGAGGATTAGAGTAGAGAAGAAGACCAGACAACCATGCTCCTGGCAAGAAACGTAGGCATTACTGGAGTGTGGGAGAGTGCAACGGGCACCATTCCCAGGCATCCTTCACCCAGGACAGCCAGGAGAAGCTTTTTCATCATCTGAGCCAGCACCAGGCTGCAGGCACGGATTTATTTTCCATTCTGCCTTGTCAAAAATCTGCCTCTTGGACCTGCTCTGGGCTTCCCCACGGGCCTCTGAAAATGGGGCTTTTGGTGAGGCACATTCATAAACCCTTCATGCTGATGGAAATACTTTGGCTTGGTTGGAGGTCTGGGCACCTTGGAGTTGTAAGAACTGTAATGGGTGATTTCTTACGTGTCTGAGGTCTCCATGTCTTACAGTGCACCGAATCATCCTTTTGATGGTCAGAGAGCGCAAGAGTGGCTCACGACATTAAGGAGAGCATGTTCCTATCAAGCGGAAAAGAAGGAAAACCATGCAGGTCTTTTTTTAGGGTTTTGTTAGTTTTTAAGAATGGTAACAGAAGAAAAGCCTGCAAAATCCCAGTGCTTCTGGATCCTCTCGTCCTGCCTCTGCCATCCCAGCTTCTTCCTGGTGATCTTTTCAGTTCCGAGCTCTCTAGGTCTGACTGTTCACCCGCATCCAGCCCCATGGTGCCACTGGGATGCTGCCCTTCACTGGAAGGCTTTACAGGAATGAGTGCTTTATTTCCCGTTCAGCAGCAAAGGTCTGACTCGGGCAATGGTATTTTTACCTCTCAATATTTATCACCTTTTTTCATGTGTTTTATGTGGCACCTCAAATTTGTGTTGCTCATGTCCTGACTCTTGAGCAAGAAAGCATCCTTCGGTGTCCACTGAAAACATTAACAGAAATCACAGTGTTATGGGTCTTCCCACCTCTCTGCACCTGGAGAAACCTCCTCTCCCTCCTGTTGCTGCTCCTCTTGGTGCTTATGCAGCTCATTATCCTCTCCTTTACCCGTGAAAATGCTGAGGGCTTCTGAAGTTGATGGTTTGAAGTACCAGACCATGTTGACAGGCTCCTGAATGTCTCCTTAGGGAGGCTCAGCTCCAGGTCTTGAGCCCTTGCATCTCTCTGGGTCCTGACTCAAGGAGTGGAAGGGAAAGCAACCACTTGCTCCTTTTTTGAGTGAGGTCTTTGTGGCTGGAAGAGGCTCGCCTTGCTGAGCCTTCCCCTCTTGGGTTCATCATACAGCAACCCCACCAACTACTTATTTTAACACGTTCTTAAAAAAGGCATTTAGCTGGGTGTTTGTCCCACGAGCTGTACCCGAAACAAGTCATACAGCGATGGCACGGGCAAGCTTTGCAGGCTGCAAGCTTTCATTTGGCTTCTCCACCCATAGCCCGTGGGTCCATGCCCAGCTGTAGGCAGCAGGTATGTGTGGCAGGGCCGTTTGCCTGGGTTTGCAGAGAGTCTGAAATGATGATGCTGGGTTGTGAACCATCTTCATCCACCACCTGGAGGTATCAACTCTAAAGCAGGATGATGCTTTATACGTCCCCGCGAACACTGCTTTGGTAAAGTGAGGTGATGCAGAGAGAGAGAGGAGAAGTAGGATGGGAGGAAGGACTGCACGTTGCTGGGCTGAACAAAATGGAAAGCAAGAGAAGAAAGCAAAGAAACAAAGAAATAGAGGTGAAAAGGAGGAGAACCGACAAGCAAAAGTGATGTATCGGAGGGGAGCAGATGGGCAGGCAGAGAATGACGGCACTTAAAACATCTGATCATTTCTAACAGCTGCCTTCCCATATACCAAAACACAATTCTCCCCGTTAACGTTACCTGCTATGAGTTGAAGGGAGAAGACTTCATATTTGTTATCGCCTGAATGCCCTCGTTGGGAATCCAGCTGCAGGGTGAGTTTGGCTGGCCGGCTCCTCCAGGCTGGTGTGGGCAGCCAGCTGCTGCCAGACCCAGCGGCCAAATCCTGCCGCCCTTCCCCTTCCCGGTGGCACTGGTTGAAGCCTCTCCCTTCCTCTACTCAGAGATTTTTCACAGGGCTTGAAGGAACTTCATTACCTTGGAGACATCCTCTGCGCACCCAAGTGTTCGTTGAAATCGTCCACAATTTAGAAGGGGTTACGGGAGAGCTTGCCAGCCAGCGTGCCAGCCTCCCTGCCTTGAGAAAGCAGGCTGAAAGCGTGGAGGAAAACCAGCAGAAAATCAGAAAATGGCTAATTTACTAATTACAATAACAATAAAACTCGGTCATTAAAAAAAGCAGTTAAAGCTGCAAACGAACAACTGCTTCAACAGTTATCGGTGACGGCGTTTACAAGGCCCAAGTTCTCAAAACCCATGAAAACGAATAGCTCAGGATATCATAAATTTTATACTGCTCCCATAGCAAACCTGCACACAGTGTACCAGAAAATGCATATTTCATTACCACTCCACAGCCTGAGCTCCCATGCAGACTGCAGGCATTATTTCGGTGTAATTTTATAAGATGCACACAACTCAAAGCCTCTTTGTAAAAGAAACATAAAAATGATGCATGCGCATATTAAAGACTCGTATTTATCAGTCTCAAATGTAAGTTCACGTACATGCTTAATGTTACCATAAATCAACAGCGCTCTCCGTTAAACCATATATGCAACCTTATTATCGAGAAAACCTATTTATGAACACTAGAGCAAGTAATCCAACCATCCCCTGAAAAAGTATTTGTTAAAATTATTTCCTATCTGAACGAATTATTCAAAAGATACATCATGAAAGCAAAATAAAACCAAAACCCGCTAATTAAAAATATGCAAGGCTGAAGGAGACGGCATTAGGAGGAGGAAGCGTTTATTTCATATTTAATAAAAGCAGCCCTCTTAGATAGTCACACTCCTCAGGTGGGTGTTTGAGTGTTTGAGGGTCCTCCATAAAGTCTGGACAAAGGAAAAAAACTCTCTCGAAACTAGTTTTAGGTGAGAAAACTGGGTTTTCAACCAGAACAGTAACTCCCTTTGCTTCTGTTGAAAATTACATATTTCTTTTAAACAAAACAAAACAAACAAAGCATGAAAATGCATGATCTGTTGCTTCTTCATGAGGTGAAGAGGAGGCAGAAGCAGCCGCCTGTCCACCTTGGGCTACCCTTTGCCACCAGGGACCCACCTCCTGCTGGACCCACCGCCTGGACCCATTCTCATGCTGGCAAAGAAGGACTCCAGCCGTGGTGAGAAGAAGAACCATCTCCCCCTTCATCCCTGTCCCGGCTCCAGCCAAAGGCTAATGCTATTTTGGGGCTTACGCGGAGGGAAGAATAGCTCCCCACCATCTCACCCACAGCCTCTTGCTCAGAGTCTGCGGCTGTGTGGCTAACAGCTCATTAGTATTGAAATTGGTTCATACATAGTTCACTTGCAATTTAGGCTCCAATAAGCTTCCTATTTAGACCCTGCAATGCTACGAATTTACGCCCAGCCGAAATCTGTTACAACGCTACCGCATAGACATGCAATTTCATAGAGAGATAAGATATAGATCTGCTGTACTCCGGTGATTCTCTTTCAGAAGTGTACCTTGTCAGGCCATAATTTGATATTCTTTTACCATTTCTATAGGGAGGAAAAAGGCCTTTAATTTAAAAAAAAAAAAAAATCACATTTTCACCCTTTTGTTCGGTAATGACACAAATAGTAAAATGTTCAGATTACATCAGGGGGTGGAAAAGCCCCATGGAGAAGAGACACCGACAAAAGCCTCATTTTCAGGTAAAATTGCATTGAAGCTTAGGGCACTGCATACTCTTAGCAATGTTGTGGGTTTTTTTCCCCCTGCCTTTCATCCCTGTGCATCCCTCTGAATGTTAATAGATTTTACATGGGGACGTTTAAAAGGACTGCAGAGAAATAGGGTTTTATCTGCTCTAATGTCTTCCAGAAATCTCAAAGCAATTTACAACTGTGAATAATATACAAGTAGTTTGGTGAGAGCGGGGGCCAGCAAATCGGATGCTGACTCCAGCTGCAGTTCGCATCCTGCTATAAAATCAGTTTTAATCAGGATGCTTTTGGTAATATATATATATATGTGCGTGTTTTATTTTTCCTCAAGCTGCTTGATATTTTTTACTCCTGCCTTGATAACCATCAGAGCAAAAGGCAAAGGGGTTAGTCCAAAGGATGATGTCCTTACCAGGACTACGCTGGAGGATGGCGCAGGCTGGGATTTAAGAAGTGCCCAGGTCAAACGTGTTTGAGGATGCCACGCTCTGAGGACAGGCTGTGCACGTCTGCGGTGCCTTCGAAGCCAGAAACGGGCTCTGCGGGTGAGGTACGTGACTCCTCACTGGAGGGAAAACCAGCTCCCGGCTGCAAAACGGGGGAGTCGTTTTGAAACGGCCCCGGTGGCAGATGATGGCACCCGTGCCCATTGGGGTTGGCAGGGCAGCGGTGAAAGCGGGGCGTTCCCAGGTTTGTTTGCGTGGCGGATGACTATTTGGTGGTGGCCCTAGACCCCACGCCACCGTGGCCAGCCGTCGGCCCCCAGATTCCCACGCTCGCCCTCCTCGCGTAACTGCAGATGAGGGGGCGGACGTGCAGCCAGAGCAATTCAGAGGCTGGGATAAAAGATGGGGGAGTCAGTGC
>NW_010516452.1:9033-10784 GCF_000687285.1 Phaethon lepturus
AAAACCCCACCGCACTGGGTGTGCAGAGAGGACGGGGAGAAAATGCACCGTGTACAACCTGAACAGCACTTTGGTTTCATCTCCCTGAGCAGGGCGTGGAGACTTCTTGCCTTGCAACAGTGAAGTTCGTTGTGTAGGGCCCTTTTCCCATTTGCATCCGGTCATAAGGCAAACTACTGGATTTCACCTCAGATCCACTTTCTTTTCCAAGTTTTCTTCTGCCACTGGATGGCCAAGGGAACATCAGGCAGAGAGTGTGGTCCCGCTCATGGAGGCGAGGTAACTGAGAATTCCTTCATGTTTTTCCAAGGCCACTGCATGGGTTCAGGATTGGACTGCAGAGAATTTCAGTCCTGGCTCATCAGGAGACTTCTTGCTCCTCGTGCCAGGCTGCATCAGCCAGGATCACCCTGAGCTGAGGATGTTTAGGACTCATATAGAACTATGCCAGGATGAAATGAGTCTGGACTAGCAAACTCTCCCAACCCAGTGGGATCTCTGGTAGCCTGAGCTCAACTGCTTTTAGGAGACTGATGCCCACTACCACCACCCCGCAAGCAGCACCCTATAGCCAGGAAGGGCCCACAAGTGATACGGTCAGGGCGCAACAGGCTCCTGACTGTTGTTTTCTCCAGCAACTTTGCATGCACAAACCCTCCTGAACCTGTTCACCTTATTCCAACACAGGGTCTAGCTCTAACTAGGCTTTATGTGACCAAGAGGTCATTAGTGTGTCCAAGTTGAAGAGAAGAGCACCCCAGGTTATCCAAGCAGTACCACCTGCGAGGTCCCACTGCACCTGAGATATTGCAGTGCCAGGAGCTCTGTGTTATAAGTGGCTGCTTTTTCTTCTCCGTCTAGAGCTCATGATTTAAACTTTATCAGTGCTGCTAAACTTTTTAATGTATATCAATTGGGTAAAGTTCACAAACAAAGCAGGAATCGATGGGTGGAATAATAAAGTATTGATCACGTTGACGCTAACCGATGAACCTTCAGATCAATAATGAACACAGATCACATTCCTGTAGCACGTTCAGTTACTGTTCACTCGGTGGCATGCTCCGTGGGATGGCAGGTGGGAAGGGAAAACCATTTCATAGCTCCACAGGTTTTGCAAAGCAAGGCAGCAGGCACCGCGTAGCGAGTACGTTTCTCCGGGCACCAAGCTCTTCTCAGACAGGCTCTCCATTTCTGTCCTCACCCTCTTAGCCCTTTCTGAGCCTGTTTCTGGCTGGAGCTTCTCTCTGAGATGTTCACAGGGAGACATCCTCTGTTGCAGTTGCCTGTGCGATGTATGAATATTTGCCTACCTCTACCAGGAACCCCTCAGCTGACACATCTGAAGGCTGCATGGGCGTTTCACGGCAGGATCACCTGAAGGATTTGCCCTCCTAGCCTGAAAACCTGGTCTTTTGCTGTCAGCTTTCCTGCTTTTAAAGCAGAAAGTTTGTTTCGGGGTTCCCAAGAGAAGAGGGGCATCAATATCAGTACAACTTTTGATTGCACTAATATTGATTGGAGCTGTATTAATAGGCGCAAGGACAGTCGTGTGTAAGCTGGACTCGGACAGGTTTAAGTTAGGAAGGAGGAGAAGGTTTCTGACCATGAGGCTCCTGAGGCTTTAGCTGAGCCCTTCTGGAGAGAGAAGCCTCTTCCGTTCGGTGTGGGTACCGTGCAGCGGGATCCTGCCCGTGCTGGGATGCGCTGGAGCCTGGCGTCGGCAGCGCTCCGGAGGCACCGGGGACCGC
>NW_010516453.1:0-307 GCF_000687285.1 Phaethon lepturus
CCTCAGCCAACCTGCCCGGCTTTAGGGTGTGATTAAGCCTTTTCACTTTGGAAAGGGGAAACTGAGGCACGGGAGAACGGTCCCCAAGCATCCCAGCTGCAGAGAAACCCCCCTGGAATGACCAGACCCCCCGTTCTGTTCCCCTGCGACAGCACCCCGAAGGGTGGCCTGGCTCCGGAGGAGAAACCCCTCTCCCTGCCCGGGTCCGGCCCCTCGGTTATCCCCGGCGTGGATGCTGCTCCCCGTGTGCCGGTCCCTTCCCAGCAGCTACTTTCCTCGATTAAAAACCATCCGCTCATCGCCTTGG
>NW_010516453.1:585-822 GCF_000687285.1 Phaethon lepturus
AAAATGCTCCTGGAGATGGAGGGAAGGGTGATTTTTATTTGGGAAAAGCAATTCGGGGGGTGTAAGGGTGTGCCAGGCTCCATCCCTGTCCCTTGTCCCCCTTCTGCTGCTTGGCTGGTGCTGGATACCCAGAGGGATGGAGAGCCAAAAACACGGGCCAGGAGGGGAGTCGTGCCAAAAGCACCCGAATCCAAGCCTTGCGGCTCCAAACGAGCAGCGGCGCTAACGAAATCCCCG
>NW_010516454.1:0-245 GCF_000687285.1 Phaethon lepturus
CGCTCCCGCCCGGTCTCTGAGGCAGCACCGCCCTCCTTTCTCGACCCTCCGCCCGCAGCCCAGCCCGCTGTGGGGAGGCCGGCAGTGCTGCCCGGCTCGCTTGCGGAGAAAGCTCCGGGCCTGCCCGAGGGCCTTTGCTGAGGCGCCGGCGGTTTGCGCGGCCATCTGAGGTGAGTACTCCCTCCGCGCCTCACGCGTTGAGGACCCGGAGGGGCTTAAGGGGCTCGGGGGGGGTTTCGGCTTCC